>NW_018394150.1:0-10231 GCF_900095145.1 Mus pahari
GCAGGGAGGGACCTTTGGTCAATCCAGACAGGGGAATCATCCTTCCAGGTAATCTTATCTGCCGGGCGTGCAGGGGGAACAATGGTCCTCATGAAAAATGGGAATTGTAACCTAGGCCTGCACGATCCACTTTGGGAGAGGCAGCTATTGGCATAGGCCTCCCCTGCCCATTTTTGCCTAATCCCTGTCCAGGGAGATAGCCCTGGGAGAGCATTTGAGCATTTGTTGAGCAACAAGTTCATTGGGACTACACATAAAAACTTTCATTTGAGAGAGAACGTCTCTTCCCCAAAGATTAACAGGTAGGCCAGGAACAATGAAGGGCTGAATAGAGCCTGAATTTGCCTCACTATCTTCCCAAGTCAGCAATTGAGAGCTCTGGAGAGTATTTTTGGATTGTCCAATTCCTTGTAGATGGGTCAGAGTGGCTTGTAAAGGCCAAGCTGAAGGCCAGGCACTCTGTGAAATTACAGTAGAGTCAGCACCTGAATCTAAAATGCCTTAAAAGCTCTTGCCATTTATCTTAAGGCTGAGCATAGGGCAGTCCCTAGTGATTTCCTGGACCCAGTACAGGTCTGAGAAGCCTGGCTGAGAAGAGCCGTACTGTGCACCTATTGCTGGATGAGACGTATCTAGAGGTAGAGTCAGAGCCTGTGCCAAGCATTGCCCTTGAAATATTGATATAGGGCCTTGAGGGGCACTGACCAGAATCTTCATTTCTCCTGTATTATCATTGTCCACTAAAGAGGGGTGGGCTATAAGTCCCTTTAATGTGGTGGAGGCACGCCCCAGAATTAGAAAATACATATGAGGTGGGGGAGGTCCAAAAACCCCAGTGGAAAGGACCTGGATGCCATCCTCAGGGGTCAGTACTGAACCCACGGAGGCACACAGGTCCACCCCCACACTTCCTGGGGTGGCTCTGTAGAGAGAGACTAGGGGCTGAGTTGGCTGGCTGTCCACTGCTCCCCGTGGACCGCAGGAATGAGACAGGTTTGGGGCTCGGGACTTCCCCTCCCCCTCCCCGACCCCCCCCCGCGCTCCTGTTTCCCGGAAGCGGAGGAAAGAGATTTCCTGAGATGTCTCTCCTGGACTTACAAGCACTGGCCCAATGCTTCCCTTTTTTACAGCGTGAACAAAGAATATCAGGCAGTAATGCCTGCAGGAGGCTGAGGGGCATTAGGAAAAGAGAGAGTGGGACACTGCCTGGCCAAGTGTCCAGATTGGCTGCATCTGAAACAGTTTTTCTGCAGAGTGGCCTGCCTGAGAGCTGCTCTGATGGCAAGCATAGGCTGAATGGCGTCACCAACTGCAAGATGGACCGTTTGCGACATCTTGTGGCTAAAAGGGTCTACTTCACGGCAAAGGCGTATCATGCCATTCAGGTCTCTGTATCGGCCCCGAAGTACAGAACGGCAAGCCATATTTGAGTTTTCACATGCTAATTGTTTAATAAGCTTATTGTCTGAGTCCTCATGTCCCAGAGTCCGTCCCGCCGCTTCAAGCAGGCGACTTACAAAATCACTATAGTCCTCCTGAGCTTCCTGAACTACTTTGGTTAGTGGCATAATCAGTGAACCCTTGACTGGAATAGCACACCAGGCACCCAGCGCTGTCTGTGTTAAAAGACCGAGGGGAAAGTGCTGCAGACACGTCTCATCTGTGTACCTTCTCTGACCGCTAAGCTTCTCATAGGTCCATTTAGAAGAGGATGAGTCGGGAGACATTTGGTTAATGGCAGCGAGCGAATGACAAGGATCTAAAAAAAAAAAAAATCTGCCTTCTATGACAGAAATTGCCCACGTGTTAAAATGGACTGAGCCACCCTTAACCATTCACTGGGAAGCATGTAACCACCTCTGGGAATTGATTCCAGGACAGAGATCATATAGGGGGCATTAGTTCCATAAGTTTGGACTGCAAAATGTAGTTCCTTCAAGCCTTTAAAGTGTAATTTGTGGAACTCTGTCTGCTCAGCGGCTGCCAGCGTGGCTGCCTGCATTTGTTCTGTATCGCTCTCCCCCTCATCGGCTGCCTCTTGTTCCCTGTCCAATTTGGGGAGGGGAACTTGAGCAGGAACTGCAGCTGATGTAGAATCTGCTGCTTTGGCAGAAAGAGTAATTACGGGGAAAGCCAATGCTTTGGGTTTGGGCCCCCTAGAGGCTTTCTCTTTAACACTGCCTGAGGCTGCTGCAGATGCTTTCCCTTTAAGACTGTTCAAGAAAGCAGAGGGGCGAGAACTGACTCCCTCAGGGACTCACGTAGTGAGACGGAGCTCAGTTGAAAGCTGGGTAAACTGCTTTTGGAGTTTACCAAAAGAGGTATAAGACTTCCTGTAGCTCTGTGACCTGAGATGCAAGTTTGTCTCTGGCCTTCATTAGAGTGGCTGCAGGCAAAACTGAATGCAAGAAGTGGGCGCACAAACATTTGGCTAGTAAGGAGGGAGCCCTTGTACCACCAGTGGCACCGAGGCAATTGGCAGTCAGTCAGGATTTCCATAAGGAGCTGCCTCCTCTCCTACAATATCTGCATCCTCAGGGTCTGAAGCTTTGGGTGCGGGTCTTTCAAAGACCAGATTAATCAGTGGAACCTGGTTAGGAAGTGGATCCTCTAGTAGAGGACGATAAAGAGGAGCCAGCTGAGGTTCTGGCATGTCTATAATTATTGAAGACAGCTGTGAAGGACCCTTTTTTGGAGTAAGTGATGCCTCTGAGGCCACTCGGGACAGAGGGCAGAGACAGTATTCTGTGACTAACAAAAGCTGTCTTTTGTCAAAATCTTCTGCCACACTTTCTATTAAATCAGTCTCCAATATGAGAGAACAGTTTCAAGGACAGCATTGGGGCCATGTCTAGCCAACCTTTCCTTTAATTCTCTACCCATCCTTTGCCATTTTTTATGGTGAATCTCTGCCCCATCAGTGATAAACCAGGGACATGTCTGATATATAAAAATAAAAAATTTTATTAAGTCTTTCTTTTTTATGCTCACTCCCCTTTCTCCAAGAGAGGCCTTCAGGTCTCTAATGAAGACGGCCTCTTTAGATAGTTTATGACCCATTCCTATAGGACAGAGACAAATCCACTTCACTATGGAGGAAGGTTATTACCTGTGAGCGGTGGGAATGCTCTCTGTATGAATTCCACTACCCGACTACGGAGGAAGGCTTTTTCTCATGGTCAGTGAGCACAGTTCCTCTATGAAATTTACTACTCTCCTGTTACTTCTTCTTTCTTCTTTAGTCGAGATGAACTTTCCTTGGAGCTCGTCTCCAGTCTCCATCCTACCTCGAGCCTCACGTTTTGGCACCACCTTTCCTGACCCGCAGGACAAGTTATTCCATTGGTCTGAAGGGGATCAAGCCTAAAGGTGAAACGGGCAAAGAGAGAGAGAGAGAGAGAGAGAGAGAGAGAGAGAGAGAGAGAGAGAGAGAGAATATGCAATGGATGTTTTTTTTTGTCATGGTCTTGTTTATTGAAGGCTAAAAGCCCAGTTTTTAAGGCATACAGGGAGAGGAGATAGGGAGGGGTTAAAGCATGATCAAAAGAAACAGAGTGAAGGACAAATGGGGGAATGCTGACTGCAGGTGTGAGACTTCTCATGATTTATCTCAGAGTCCTTGTGCCCCTGCTCCGGAATTGTCTCTGAAGTCCAGGTCTTCCAAGATGTTTGTTTTGGGCAACTCCAGAATGCTGGATACCTTTTAACAGCCCCAGGTGTCATCTCAGGGCAGAGATCAAATGATTCCCAGGGCAGTCTTGGGTGGAGAGAGATTAGAGCAACCTTGGGAGTGAGGGAGTGACACAGCCCTTAACAAAGGACCATTTGGCTATTAGGTGAGAGCTGTCAAAGGCCTGGTCTATCTCAGTCTGGTCTCCAACAAGGAAGATGTTGAATTTTATTTGAGGTAGATAGTTCCTCCTATGTGCACCATGTTGACCTGATATATTCATTGGTGTGGTTTCCTATCAGGTCCTGAATCATGTTGATATAGACAGGACTCAGATTAGAATGGTCTAAATTGTGTGAGCAGACAATAGAAGGACGTGTCCTGGCTGGTCGGTTGACCACAATATATGCTCAGAATGAGTTTGGGAGAAGTGTCATATGCTTAGTTGCCAAACCTATCAACCCTCTTCAACAACATTAGCCAGAAAGCAATAATTTCTTCTCTCCCCAGGTGCCTGAAAAAGCCACTGGTGTCAGTTTGCTTCAGTAACTGTGACCTCTCACAGTGAGACTTGGATTACCTGCCCTATTGCCTGAATATTTTTGAGTTCAAACGTCTGTACCTTATTGATATACCTTTACGTCATTTACTCCTTGAGCCTCTTGGGTTTCTCCTTGAGAGAGTGAGACATACCCTGGAATGCCTGGTATTTAAGTCATGTGATATGGGGGAATCTCATTTCAATGCCCTGCTGCCTGCCCTAAGTCAATGTTCCCACCTCACAGATGTCAATTTCTGTGATAATGAACTCTCTCTGCTGTTCCTGGAGCAACTTCTACACCTCACAGCCAAGCTGAGTCAGCTGACCTATGAGCTGTACCCAGCCCCTCTTGAGTGCTATGATGATAGGGGTATAATACTATTACACAGATTAGAAAAATTTTGTCCTGAGCTCCTGGAAATACGCAGGGCCAAAAGACAGCCCAAGGTTGTCAAAAGACAGCCCAAGGATGTCAAAAGACAGCCCAAGGATGTCAAAAGACAGCCCAAGGATGTCAAAAGACAGCCCAAGGATGTCATTTTTGCTACAACTCAATGTTCTAAGTGTGGTAAATACTATGTTTATGATCTGGAGACCCAACGTTGCTTTTTTCAAGAAAAACCCCAGTATGGTTGATTGTGGAACAGAAAAATGGAAGCTTAGTATTGGGGATTGATGAAATCTTAATTGAATTTCCCTTGCTTAAAGGAGCATGGATATGTCAATCACCTAAAGGTCTGAGATACACAATAAAAAGGCAAGTTCTTCCTCTGAGCTGGTGAATGAATGTAGCATCTGCAAAAAGTGTCAAGCAGTCTTTTCTTCTCTAGGATTATTGTAGTGTGAGTGTGTTACAATAGAGGCACACTTACATGAGGTTATTGTTCTCCTATGTTGATGGCATACAATAAATGTGTTGACTTTCTTTTATTTTAAGTTTTTTTTAAAGATTTATTTATTTATTATATGTAAGTACACTGTAGCTGTCTTCAGACACTCCAGAAGAGGGCATCAGATCTTGTTACAAATGGCTGTGAGCCACCATGTGGTTGCTGGGATCTGATCTCAGGACCTTCGGAAAAGCAGTCTGTGCTCTTAACCATTGAGCCTTCTCTCCAACCCCATGTGTTGACTTTCTGGGTGGCTGATATGTCAGATATTTCAGAGTACACAACCTACCCATTCCCAGCATTTCTGCACCTGTGTCTGGTTCCTTCGTTCTTCCTCACCATAATTAGGTCAATTTCAGATTTGAGCAGTTCCTTGCATCCCAGGGACAGGTCACAGGAATGGGACCCAAAGCACTGGGCTTCACAAAGTGCTCAATATTTTGGAAAGAAATTAATATGTAGTACATTCAGATCAGAAAAACTGAGTTAGATATGGACAACAATGGGATGAGGGGACAGGTTTCTTTAACAGTCAAGAAAAACGAGGACCAAGAGAATACCAAGGCAGGCAAATTTCAGGAACAATGTCCTTGTATTTAACCTCTGCTGGAAGACATTATTTGCAACATCTGAAAACTCAGAGACACAATATCAAAATTAGAAATACATGATGTGACCTTAAGCTATCTAGCTCTTCATACTTCCAGAACAGTTTATAAATTGACTAAGATGAGCTTCACTTAGTCAGAGATATATTTCTTAACACTATCTCCTGGTTCCAAGTGACAGGTCCTCATAGAGTTCTCCCAAACTTCATGTGTAGTACAGTTCTTTAAGATATTGAGGTGACTCACAGCAGGCTTCTGAGAAAAGGATGTTCTCTATGGAACTTATCACTGTCCTCTTACTCACTTTAGTTCATCTCTTTAACATCAAGGCTGGCAAATGTGTCTGGACCTAATGCCATGGTGTTTTGCCTCATTTTCTTGTTATGGGTCTTATTTTCCTATGTAGAGTCCCTAGAGAGATGAGACTAAATATGTGCACATCAATGCTAGGGTATTTTCTTTTTTACAAAAAAAAAAAAAAAAAGTACCAGGGTGTTCTTCATGAGATACTATGAATAGCCCAAGACAAATTAAAACCCTGAGTTTTCTCAAGGGATGCCCATGCAGAATGAAAGATGTTTCTGGCTAGAGTCATAAATATTGAAATATTATGTAGGTATCCTCTGTTCTCTGTATGATTCCAAGATATGCTCAAATTTCTCAGCACAAAGGAGATCTATGTGCCTCGGAGGGCCAAAGAGCAAGGGATAAGAAACAATGGCAGGAGATAGAAGACAAGGGAGAAGGGGAAGGGAACAAGGGAGAGGGTAAAGGAGCATTTGTCCTTGGGAACAGGGCAGGAGAAAAGGACTGCCTCTGGATAAAGAATAATACCTAGCCCATATGCAAAAAGCATGTTATAAAAGTAAAATGGTAAGCTCCATGTGAAAAAAAAAGATATTTTATTCTAATTCAGCATTTTAATTACATAAGCCAAAGAAGTGTTTGATTGCTGGATTTGAGAGCTGGGTCTTAGTAGTGAGCCTCAAGAGGAGGAAGTTTTGAAACAAAGGCATAGAAATTGGGGCTACTTTTTGAGTGTAAACTAATGGTTTTGATCAAGGCACAGTGATGTTGGAGAAGGACAAGAGCTGCCAGGACCATGTTTGCCATTGTCAGGCTGGCTAGAGTCCCATCATGGAGACAGGAGAATTGTTGAGACTTAAAGTTTCAAATTAATCTTCAGATCAAGACCTTGTATCAAAAAAAAAAAGACAGAGCCAAAAATATCAACCTCCCCTAAAATGAATTACATAAATAACACCTCACTCAACTTATAAATACTTAACTAAATAAACAAAGATGCCTCAGCGATGGGAAATGATTCAATGAATAGGCTCTTGACTCTCAGGCTAGTGTGAGTTATTTGGCTTTCACAAAGGAAACTCCAACAATGGAGATAATGAAAATAATCACAGGAAACATTAGTTTGCAACAAAAGCAATCAATCAGAAGGCAGGTTTTGGTTGGAATAAGGAGCATAGAGGGATAGTGGTGAGGTTTTAATGTGCGCAGTTCTCAGTTTCCATGTACATCACAGTGAGTTTAAAACCTATAAATAATGTAAATGGGAGTTTTGTAAAGTTTTTCGGCTTTCATTAGAGAGATGGGTACAGAGGTTTTTAGAGAAATAATGTGAAATACTCTAAAAATTTGATTGGTAATTTTTTATAAATCCATACAAAAAAAGGAAGATAAATTCAATTACAAAATACACATGGATGTTTAGGTATAATCTGAATATAAATAAAAAAATCTCTGTCAAATAAAAAAATCTCTGTCAAAAAATGAAGAAGAAAAAAGAATGAAAGTTGCTCAGATGGATTTGAAACTGATTACAGGTGGTAGTTCCATTGCTCTTCAGGAAGAAGCTAGGAACCCATAGCAACATTGGCACCCAAAACCCTAAAGCTCATGCAGCCCACAAAATCCCCAGTGGAGACTCCATATTGGACTTGAAAATCACTGATCACCCGATCTCCAGAAGACCAGAGAAGAAAGAGAAACAAAGGCGAGAAAATCCCCAAACCACCTGTCTAACAAAGATGAACTAAGAAATCACCTAAAACAGAGTAAACCCAAACCTGGATGTGTGGAAGCCAGAGTAAGAACGCAATCAACAACAGCTAGTGCAATGTTGTACCACCGGAGTTCAGCAATCCAGTTACAGCCAGCCATGGATATTGTAATGAGATGAAGCACAAGAATATGGCATTAAATCTAATGTTATAAATATGATAAAGGTCTTTAAAGAGGAAATAAATGAATCCCTTATAGAAATCCAGGAAAATACAGCAAAGCAGTGAAGGAAATAAAGAAAAAATGTTGAAGACCTGAAAATTGAAATAAAAGAAAGGAAGCAAACACAAATAGGAGATTGAAAATCCAGCTAAGCAACAGAAACTACAGATGAAACATCAGGAATCCAATCTTATAAAGATGATATAGGTCTTTAAAGAATATATGAATAAATCCCTTAAGAAAATATAGAAAAATACATTACAACGTGTATATTTATTAAAACAAGAAGGAAATTAATATAAATAAATAAAGAAAATGCAATTAAACAGATAAGGGTATGCACAAAACTGTCCAAGATATGAAAAGCAAACTGGAAGCAATATAGAAAACACAAACTGAGGCAGTGCTTGAAATGGAAAACTTAGGAAAGAGAAGAGGAATTACAGATAAAAGCATCATCAACAGAACACAGGGAGAATCTCAAGTTTAGAACACATGATAGAAGAAACTAATATATGAGTCAAAGAAAATGCAAAAATCTAAAATGTTCATCACACACAGCATCCAGGAAATCTAGTATACTGCAAAAAGATTAAACGTAAGAATAATAGGAATAGAAGAAAAAAGATTTCCAGCTTAAAGGTCCAGAAGATGTCTCCAACAAAATCATAAAAGAAACTTGCCCTTACCTAAAGAAAGTAATGTCTATCAAAATACAAGAAGCTTACATAACACCAAAAAGATTGTACCAGAAAAGAAAATCCTACCATTGCATGATAATCAAAGCATTAAATTTATAGGACAAAGTAAGAATTTTAAAAGCTTCAAGGGAAAGAGCCCAAGTAACATATAAAGGCAGAACTATTAGAATTAAACCCAATTTCACATCTGAGACTCTAAATGATAGAAGGGCCTGGACAGATGTCTTGCAGACTCTAAAAGACTACAGATATCAGCCTAGAATACTATACCCAGAAAAATTAAATCACCATCGATGGAGAAACCAAGATATGCCATGACAAACCTAAATTTAAACATGACTTTTCACCACCCAACCCTACAGAGGATATTAGAAGGAAAACTCCAAAACAATGGGACTAAGTCTACTCAAGAAAAACAATAAATGAACATGACTAGAACTAAGAGAAGAGAAAGGCACACATGTGAACACACATACAAAATAACTGTAAATAATATTTATTGGTTATTAATATTTCTTAACATCAGTGAACTCAATTTTCTGGTAAAAAGACAACAGATAACAGAATGGATATATATGGAAACAGAATCCATCATTATGCTTTCCACAAGAAAAAAAGATAAAGTAAAAAAGATAGTCATTATCTCCGTAAAAATGCCTGGAAAACAGGTTTCCAAGCATTAGTGCCAAGAAATCAGCTGGAATAGCCTTATATTATCTTTTAAAATAGATGTCCAACCATAAGTAGTAAAAGGAGAGAGGGAAGAACACTTCATATTCATCAAATGAAAAATCAAGAAAGAGCACATTTCAATTCTGAGAATACCTGGAAGCACACCCACAAGTTTAAATGAAACATTACAAAACTTGAACCACACATAATCCCACCTATTAATAGTGGGAAAACTAAATACCTGGCTCACACCTATGGACAGATCATCAAATCTAAACAAAGAAATATCAAAACTAGCAAATGTTAAGATTCATATAGCCTAGCAGATATCTATAGAACATTTGACTCAAACACAAAACAATACACCTTTTTCTATGCACCTAATGGGACCTTCTCCAAAATTTACACTATGATCTGTCACAAAGTAAACCTCAATAGATACAAGAAGCTTGAAATAACCCAATGTATCTTTTCAGATCACTATGGATTAAAGCTGGACACCATCAACAAAAGAGACAACAGAAAACCTACATATTAATGGAAACTGAAAAACTATCTACTCAATGATGAATGAATGGGTCAGGGAAGAAATAAAAATAAATAAATAAAAGACTTCCTAGAATTAAATGAAAATGAGGGTCTGTATTAGTCAGGGTTCTCTAGAGTCACAGAACTTGCAGATAGTCTCTATATAGTAAAGGAATTTATTGATGACTTACAGTCTGCAGTCCAAATCCCAACAATGGTTCAGTAGTAGCTGTGAATGGCAGTCCAAGGATCTAGCAGTTGCTGAGTCCTGCACCGCAAGAAGGCAAAAGAGCGAGAGCCAGACTCCCTTCTTCCAATGTCCTTATATGGTCCCCAGCAGAAGGTGTAGCCCAGATTAAAGGTGTGTGCCACCACACCTT
>NW_018394151.1:0-1502 GCF_900095145.1 Mus pahari
TGCCTCCACTGGCTTGCTCAGCCTGCTCTCTTATAGAATCCAAGACTACCAGCCCAGAGATGGCACCACCCACAAGTGGCCCTCCCCCTTTGATCACTAATTGACAAAATGCCTTACAGCTGGATCTCAGGGAGGCATTTCCCCAACTGAAGTTCCTTTCTCTGTGATAACTCCAGCTGTGTCAAGTTGACACAAAACCAGCCAGTACATATGCTGTAGCTAGAAAAATCTTTTAAATTTGAAAATATTATGTGTGTGTTTGTGTGTGTAGAAAAATATATAGCCACTGCATATGTGTAAAGGTCACAGGAACACTTTTCAAGGGCTAGTTATCTCAGCATTGGTTTAAGAAATCAAAGTCAGACCATACATGCCTTTAATGTCACCATTCAGGATGCAGAGGCAGGGGGATCTCAGAGTTAGAGGCCAGCCTAGTCTACAGAGTGGGTTCCAGGACAGTCGGGGATGTTATACAGAGAAAGTCTGTCTTTAAAAACAACCAAACAAAACACCAACAACTTAAAAAATCCTATATCCACTTAATATCTTCCTAAAAACCCAACTTATTCTTATACTGTATGTGATTCTACATGGCCAGACCCCTTCTTACTATTGTAGCTTCAACTCATACAACTCATGTTCTGCACAGATTCTGCCTAAAAAAAACTGCATTGCTTTAGGTTTAAGTTTTCCATGTTGAAGCCAATGTCTTTATATTACTTTAATTCCACTTAAGCTAACTTCTATAGTGCATTGTTCTTCCAGAAAAATTTGTTGAGTATCTACAAAGACACAGGCACTGTTTTTTATTCCAGAGATGTAATTGTGAAAACATTATTGATGACATATAATTTTTGTTCTAATAAGAAGGGCTATTTTATTTTTCAAAAACAAATATAGAGTATATCAAATGATAATAAGTACTAGGTGAAAGTAAGGAAGAAAGCTGCAAAAGGTAACTTGATATAGTATAGACAAGGTCAACTATTGACTATCAATCAGTGTTTTATGGCCTTGACCAAGTAACTTGACTTATTTAACATGAGTTTCTGACTTTCAATAATAATATCTACCATATCCATTGTTAAAAATAAGTTACTGCCCTTAAGGTCTGCACCAGCACCTAGGGCGTGGAGTGGGTGGACACCCCCAGGGTCCCTAGAGGACTCCCTACTTGATCTTAGAATCACTGACCAGACAATTCCAGTCCTCGAAGTAGAAACCACTTCCACGCACTGTAACACCCAGAATCTTTGAACAACAGGATCCCAGAATAACAGGAGCTGGGTCACACTAGTATTTGAGTGTCTCAGAGGAGCTTCACTGCCAAGAACTCAGGCACACCCAGAATTTCAGGTTCACAGGAACCCACAATCAAAGAATCACAGAGAAATCTGGACTCAGAAGTCCTGAATCAACTGGGATTATAGGAAGGACAGGCTCCAATCAGATATATTGAGGGCATAAAGCACTAGAGATAATCAGATGGCAGGAGGCAAGCA
>NW_018394151.1:2091-4310 GCF_900095145.1 Mus pahari
CAGAAGATTCCATAGGGAACATGGACACAACAATCAAAGAAAATGCAAAATGCAAAAAGATCCTAACTCAAAACATCCAGAAAATCCAGGACACAATGAGAAGACCAAACCTACGGATAACAGGAGTAGATGAAAATGAAGATTATCAACTTAAAGGACCAGCAAATATCTTCAACAAAATCATAGAAGAAAACTACCCGTACCTAAAGAAAGAGATACCCATGAACATTCAAGAAGCCTACAGAACTCCAAATAGACTAGAAAAGAAATTCCTTCCCACACATAATAATCAGAACAACAAATGCACTAAGTAAAGACAGAATATTAAAAGCAGTAAGGGAAAAAGGTCAAGTTACATACAAAGGCAGGCCTATTGGAATTACTCCAGACTTCTAACCAGAGACTATGAAAGCCAGAAGATCCTGGACAGATGTTATACAGACCCTAAGACAACACAAATGCCAGCCCAGGTTACTATACCCAGCTAAACTCTCAATTAACATAGATGGAGAAACCAAAGTATTCCATGACAAAACCAAATTCACAAAATATCTTTCAATGAATCCAGCCCTTCAAAGGATAAAACGGAAAATCCCCAGTACAAGGACAGAAACCACGCCCTAGAAAAAGTAAGAAGGTAATCATTTGAGAAACCTAAAAGAAGACAGCCGCAAGAACAGGATGACAAAATGACAAAAATGACAGGAAGCAACAATTACTTTTCCTTAATATCTCTTAATATCAATGGACTCAATTCCGCAATAAAGAGTCATAGACTAACAGATTGGCTCCACAAGAAGAACCCAACATTTTGCTGCTTACAGGAAACTCATCTAAGGGAAAAAGACAGACATTACCTAAGAGTAAAAGGCTGGAGAACAATTTTTCAAGCAAACGGTCCGAAGAAACAAGCTGGAGTAGCCATTCTAATATCGAATAAACTCGACTTCCAACCCAAAGTTATCCCAAAAGACAAGGAGAGGCACTTCATACTCATCAAAGGTAAAATCTACCAAGAGGAACTCTCAATCCTAAATATCTATGCTCCAAATGCAAGGGCAGCCACATTCACTAAAGAAACTTTAGTAAAGCTTAAAGCACACATTGCTCCTTACACAATAATAGTGGGAGACTTCAACACACCACTCTCATCAATGGACAGATCCTGGAAACAGAAACCAAACAGAGACACAGTGAAACTAACAGAAGTTATGAAACAAATGGATTTAACAGATCTCTACAGAACATTTTATCCTAAAACAAAAGGATATACCTTCTTCTCAGCACCTCATGGTACCTTCTCCAAAATTGACCACAATTGGTCACAAAACAGGTCTCAACAGATTCAAAAATATTGAGAATTTCCCATGCATCCTATCAGAGCATCATGGTCTAAGGCTGATCTTCAAAACAACATAAATAATATAAAGCCAATATTCACTTGGAAACTGAACAACACTCTCCTCAATGATACCTTGGTCAAGGAAGAAATAAAGAAAGAAATTAAAGACTTTTTAGAGTTTAATGAAAATGAAGCCCCACAACATACCCAAACTTATGGGACACAATGAAAGCATTCCTGAGAGGAAAATTCATAGCTCTGAGTGCCTCCAAAAAGAAACTAGAGAGAGCATACACTAGCAGCTTGACAGCACACCTAAAAGCTCTAGAACAAAAGGAAGCAAACTCATCCAAGAAGAGTAGACAGCAGGAAATAATGAAACTCAGGGGTGAAATCAACCAAGTGGAAACAAAAAGAATTATTCAAAGAATCAACC
Source organism: Mus pahari (assembly GCF_900095145.1). Lineage (NCBI taxonomy): Eukaryota > Metazoa > Chordata > Mammalia > Rodentia > Muridae > Mus > Mus pahari. The sequence goes on from NW_018394151.1 coordinate 3,870, forward strand.
AAACTAGGAGCTGGTTCTTTGAGAACATCAACAAGATAGATAAACGCTTAGCAAGACTCACTAGAGGGCAGAGGGACAGCATCCTAATTAACAAAATCAGAAATGAAAAGGGAGACATAACAACAGATCCTGTGGAAATTCAAAGCATCATCAGGTCCTCTACAAAAGGCTATACTCAACAAAACTGGAAAACCTAAATGAAATGGACAAATTTCTAGACAGATACAGATACCAAAGTTAAATCAGGATCAAATTAATGACCTAAACAATCCTATATCACCTAAAGAAATAGAAACTGTCATTAATAGTCTCACAACCAAAAAACATCCCAGATGGGTTTAGAGCAGAGTTCTATCAGACCTTCAAAGAAGACCTAATTCCAGTTCTCCTCAAACTATACCACAAAATAGAAACAGAAGGTATTCTACCCAATTCATTCTA
>NW_018394152.1:0-34461 GCF_900095145.1 Mus pahari
TGTAACATAAACCTCAGGGCAAACAAAGTNTGTTCCTCCATTGAGAACACCCCCGAGGCCCCCCTCCCCCTGCCACAAAAAAAGGACAGAAACTAAAAAAACTGAACAGAATAAAGCTCTCCAGAAAGCCTCACCACCAGGGTAATTGAAAATATCAGCTACATTGTCCCCTGAGATAGTGCTGTGAAGGAGCTAAAGTGTTTTACACACACACACACACACACACACACACACACACACACACACACACAGTGCATAATTCAAGATCCCAAGATGCAATGGCACTTCTCAGTCAGGAGCAATAAACATTTTGTTCCTATTGTGGATGCATCTGGAGCTCCCTTCAGGCTGGCATCACTTTCTGCATGACCCTTAGGCCTGGGCACACAGTAGAGTTAATGTGTATGCACTATGCAATACAGCAGGAACTGTCACTATGTCCTCAGGTTTATATCTACATATAAACCTGGGATCACACAAGGTAATCAAAGTCTGTTTTCAAAAGGCTTGCCCTGGTTTTTAGGAATCCAGCGAGATACTTAGATAGAATTCCTTCCCAGGCGTCTCTTTGTCTGTGGACTCTGAGGAAAGAGTCTATAACAGGCCTGGCACTTAGCCTGGGGCTCTGAGTGTGGGATCTCCAGACCATCACAGTGTCAGACTGCCTTCTTTCATAGCAGAGAATAGGTGTCAAATGTGTCTATGTTGAGAAGTGGGGAACACTAGGAGACCTGGTTCTTCCTCTACTGCTCTTTAATTAACTGTTGGGAGAAATATGAATTCTTTGCTTATGTGCAGAAGCCTGGGATTTATCACGAGACATGAACCTGGAAGCAATACCACCTGGATGTTGTGTAATAGAATTTTGCAACATGTAAGAGCAGAGCCTCCTGGTCCCTTGGCAAGCAAACCTCTGGCACACCTGGCATCCCCAGCACGGAAGGCTGGATTCGAATCCACAGCCACACTTTTAGACGCGGAAGTCAAGAGGGAGATGAGTCTCCTACAGGAGGCTAGATACAGACCTGGAATTTAAGAGACCCTGGGTGAGTGCTTCCCCTTCCCTGGACCTGGATTCTTTTGATAAATACGGCAGAGGAAGGAAGAGCAACCTCTTCCAGAGCATTGATGCTCATGCCACGCACTGGACAGTGGGACCCTGCCAACCCAGTACTGAGAGCTGCGGTTTACACAGAGATATGCCAACTTTCAGGTCCAGAAGGCTAACATGACACCCAGAGATGAGGGTGACCTGAGGCATGGTGATCCCTACACTAGTACACTTCAAGCATGGCTGACAGCCTGGCCCCACTGCAGCCTCCCAGCTGGACTTCCCAGGCCTCTGCTCATGAAGATGAGGGACAGATAAGTTAAGGCCTGTCCTCTTCCCATGCCAGTTGTGTTAAGATCGGGCTTGCAGGGAATAGGAATAGTTTTTGACACCAACTTGGAGACAGGAATAATCAGCATTGGGATGAGTACATAGCCTGCTGCAACAGCAGTTTGTGCCACCACATCTCCCTGAGCAGCTGACAGCAGGGACTAGTAGCTGTCCTTCATGCTTCCCATGTAGACAAGCTCTCTGCAGGCTCCTCTCCCTGCATGCACCAGAGGACAGCATCCACCGCTTATCGGAGAGCCTCTTGGTCTCTTTTAGTTCCAAGTCAGCAAACGAGTCACGGGATGCTGTTTCCCAAGTCACATCTACATCAGAGTGCTTCAGCCAGGCCGGCTTTCACCTCCCAACCTCATCGCTCATGATGTCCAGACTCATAGAATGGGAGAAGAAAGCAGAGGCTGGCTTCACTCTTCCCTTCTGAGTGAAAAGAAAGATATATGATTCTTTTTTTGTTGTTTTGTTTTTCGAGGCAGGGTTTCTCCGTATAGCCCTGGCTCTCCTGGAACTCACTCTTTAGACCAGGCTGGCCTTTAATTCAGAAATCTGCCTTCCTCTGCCTCCCAAGTGCTAGGATTAAAGGCACGGGCCACACTGCCTGGCAAGATACATGATTCTTAAAAGAATCTCCATAAAAGCAGATTCCATAAACTGAGCTCACATGTCCAGGAAGCCAGCTGCTTAAGGACTGCAGGGGAAATAGAGCTGACCCCACCACTGACAACTGGTGTTTGCAAAAATGCACAACAGACCTCACACTTTCAAAAATATTATCTAGAGAAAATTGCTAACTACCCCATACTGCCCCTCCAAAACCCCTTTCCCACTTAATGATCATTAGCTGCCAAACTCCTGCTTTGTGTGCAGGCTAAATCACCCCAGTCTTATATGCCCTGCCGTCTTGTATCTGCATATAAGCATCCACACCCCCCACCCACATAATTTATTAGAAATCAGGACCTATTACACACACCACGGGGGGAGGGAGCAGCCAGCAGCCGGGTGTTACATCAGACATTGATGGACAGCTCCATATCAGTACCACATACCAACCTGTCCTCCATGGCACAGACACAGATTCCTAACAGTGTAGTAAATCAGTGCCAGGCAGAGGGCATCCAGGAGGGCCTGTTATATAGCAGTATATGAGTGATGTGCTGCAGTTGAGTATGAAACTTATCAGGTTCAGCTTGTCCTCCCTGCAATCCAAAAAAAAAAAAAAGGTGGATATAGAGCATTGTTGCACACCTCACACCTCACATAAGCTTCTAGCTATCACACCCTCTGGTCTTCTACCCATTCTGCAGGCACTGCTAATGAACAGCCCTGGTATAACCACATTCCTTTCGAAAACACTCGAAAGGCACTGATATGTGGCAAGTCAACCTCGAGCCAGTCCTCATTGATACTTCCTGAACTACTTCACAGAACTATCACTGGGCTCTCAAACCTCTAGCTCCTGAATAATAGCACAGAAACTTTTATTTGTCTATTGTTGCTTAGGCCTTAGCTTGCTACCCCACAACAAGCATGTATAACTTCATTAACCCATTTATTCTAATTCACAATTACCACGTGTCCCATAACCTCATACTCAGTACATCTGACTTGCTGCATTGCTGGCTGGCTAATCCCTCCCACCTCTGAACTCTTCCCACAGTTCCTCTCTCATCCCAGAAGTTCCAACTTCTGTATTCTGCACAGATATAAGCTTGCAGCTCTTTCTTAAAGCTTGAGAATTCCTTGGGCAGGTAAGGAGGACAGAGTATCTACACTCAGTGCATAGAAATGCTACCCCAGAGGAGACCAGCAGGGTGTCAGTCCCTCTACCAGACCCCATCACCACCACAACCCCTGCTGGAAATCATCCCCTGCCTGACACACCCTCTATGCTGTCCTTCACCATGTCTAAGTGTGAGGATGGGTTGCACAATATTCTAGAGGCGTACATACATGACTATGTGCTAGGCCACATTGACCTATGCCCTCTCAAACCAAACATATGGTCTTTGGTGTTAGTTTCTCACCATTGCCACCCAAACTACTCTGGTGTCATTTGAGCCATGCTGGCCTCCCATGTACTACCCTCCCACCAAAATTTGTAGAAATCAGACTTTGTTGGACAACAATCCCAGGCTGCCATTTCAAATACATTGCTGGATATTAGAGTCCTTTAGACACATGTTCATCTCTTTTGTCACCCCACACAGATCACTAGGCATGATGCCCGGCTGGATAACAGGGGACACTGCACACATCTAGGTGTTAGGCCATGTAGTGCTCTTACCCCACATACACGGTTAGAAGTAGACCTTGCAAGATATCCCCCTCTGTTGAAGCCAAAGCCACATGTGTTTGGCTGGCCTTGCTGGGCTCACCATCCCTAGACTCTGCAAACTCAAATATATCTCTTGGTATCAGGTCCTGTCACACCTTCATCCCAAACCAAAATTTCTTCTTATGTATTTGCCCATGATGGTAGTCCTCTGCCATGTTTCAGGTACACTTAGGTTACATGACAGCAGTACACACACACACACACACACACACACACACACACACACACACACACAAAGACTACTAGGAACCAGGTCCTCCTGGATACTTCTCCCTGTCTCTGCCACCACATACACAGTGTTATGCACTGGGCTCTTTTGGACAACTTTCATCAACCCTCCATACTATGTTACCTTGCTCTATTGGACACTACCCAGCATACTGTGATAGGAGCGGGGTTTTTTTGAACATGGTCCTTGCAACACTGACATCAGAAATATTTATTTTTTAAGCAATAGTCACTAGACTTAGCACTTTTGCCGTCCCTTCCAAACTTACAGGTGTCAGGCCTGTCTAGGTGAAGTGGATAATTTTTGGTATGTGAGACAGATACCACATTCCAAAGTTAAATCGAGATCAGGCACACTATCTAAACAGTCCCATAACCCCTAGGGAAACACAAGCAGTCATTAAAATCTATCAACCAAAAAAAGTCCTAGGCCAGATGATTTTAGTGCAGAATTCTACCAGACCTTGAAAGAAGAGCTAAAACCAGTACTCCTCAAATTATTCCACAAAATAGAAACAGAGGAAACACAACCTAACTCATTCTATGAAGCCACAGTTACTTTGATACCTAACCTACATAAAGACCCAGCAAAGAAAGAGAACTTCAGGCCAATTTCACTTATGAATATCAATGCAAAAATACTCAATAAAATTCTAGCATACCAAATTCAAGAAGAGATCAAAACCATAATTCCCCCACGCATTTGTAGCAGTTGTGCAACTCAGGCTACATGTGGGTCCTGTAAAATTGCAGTGGGAGCAGTCTTTGACTCTGTTGCCAGCCTTTGGAGTTCCTAACCCTGGACTGCCTGGGTAGACCTCAGTGGGCCAGGATGTACTTAGTCCTCCTTCCATTTGATTATTGGGGCTGGTTGGTACTGAAGGTGGGGTGACTCCTTCTCAGAGGAGAACAAAAGGGAGTAATGAGGGACAGATTTATGGGGTTGAAACTGGAAGGGGGCACTATGATCAGGATGTAAAATGTATAAAAATTAATGGAACAGAAAGGCAATAGCACATAAAAGAGTCCAATAAGTTAAAAATGAGATTTCATGAAATTTAAGGGCTCAGAGGATGGGAGGTCATCCAAACCATCAAATTCCAATGTGGCCCTTAACATTTAGAATGTACAAAGAACTGCTATTAAATACCAAAATAATCAATAAATGGACTGATGAACAGTTTTTAAGATGAAACACAAAGAGTATAACTTCTTACCAAAAGTTCAGCATTCTTAGCCATCAGACAAATTCAAGTTAGGAATACATAAAGAACTCAAGAAAATAGTCACCAACAAACAGAATAACACAATAAACAATAAGGGAGAGAACATAACAGATAATTCACAACAAAGAATTCTTCATTGTTTTTAGCCATCAGATAAATTCATATTAGGGTAACACTGAGATTCCATTTTATCTAATGACAATGACAGAGATCAAAACAAACGAGAAAACTAAGATCCTGATGGCCTCAAGCAGGAGACAGTGTAATCTTCTGATTTCTTTGGAGACCCAGGTAGGTTCTAATGATGTTTTGAAAAGGCTGACAGGTGAAAGCATCCTTGGTTAAAGCAGACTCGTGAAAGAATGTTTGCCTGAAGCAGACACAGTGGAAAGGATGGTTTTCTATACTAAACCTGTGAAAGGAAGAATGATGTTCAGAAGGAACATTAATATGACCCACAGACAGAGGGAGCTCCAGCCGGGGTTCACCTTGCTCTGCCTTGCTGGTCATTGCTGCTGACAACCATGTATTGGTTCACCTTACATTTCGTTGCTGGGCTTAGCCTGGGGAGTCTTCTTGGAAGACTCACCGAAGAGTGTCTAGTGAGATTCCAGAGGCCCCTTGCTGTTTCTCTGGACTTGAGCCCCAATGGTAAGCCTCACAGACTCTTCTGGATTGAACTACTCTTGCTGATTCATGTGTGGTGTCTGAGTAGACACCACTGCAGCTGCGAATTCATGTTTGCTGTTTGCTAGGGGACTGGACCAGGAATAAGGAAGATTGGAATTTCCAAAAAGAAACATTTCCCAACAAGTCCACTTCCTGCATATCTAACAACATTCCTTTTCCACTATCTCTGGTGGGCAGTGGGTCAGAGGGGAGAAGGAACTCTTATAAAAGTAGATTGAGCAAAACATATGTCTACACAGAGAAGTATTGGTGCTCAGAAAGAACAGGATCTGGAAGAAGGGAGCGGGGAAAGGACACACATAGGAGGGGATGCTGGGCTGATGGCTAGGGACGGGCTGTGGCACCCTCTCCCCAGCCAGGAGCCCTTTGTGATGAGGAGCCACAGCTGTGTGATGTGGCCTGAGCCCTCTTGAAAAGTCACATGCTGTATACCACCACTCAGTGTTGTCAGCTGCAAAGGGATTCAGAAGATGGAGAATTTTCTCACTCTGATGAATAGCATTAGTGACACATGGGTGAGTCCCAGCTCCATGGACATAGCAATGAACATGGGCATTGCCTTTGTGTGTGGAGCTGGGCTCTTTTTCCTACTACTGCCCTTCCTGAAGGACTGCCCAGTGTCACTACCACCTGAAAGAGAAAGGGACATCCCAAAAGTGAGGAGAGATGTGGTTCACACACACTGGAGCAGCAGTCTGTTGTTCATGGCTGTTACTCTCCCATTTCATAGAAATACAGGTGAACTGACAATTTTGGAAATTTAAGAAAAACATAAATATAAGAATATGATTTATTATTTAATCTCACATGTGGGATATGGGGCTGCTCCAGACTGTCCACAGAAATTTATTCTGTTTTGCCTCATGTTCAAGAAGGAGCATGATTTTGCCAATAATAGACAGTTTCATTGTTCTTGAACTTTTGGAATTCTGGGAACTTTTTAGAGGGTATATAAATGCTAGGTCCTTGAGAGGCATGGTGGGCTGTTGGTTGTTGATAGTAGCTATCCCTTGTTGGTGTTTGTGCTTTGTTAACTACTTGTGTGCACAAAAGAAAGAAGTAGTTATCCTGAATATCCAGAAGTAAAGATCAAACGTGCCCCAAGGAACTCAATCCGCCCCCCACACTAATCAGCAGGAGAGAGTCCAACAGTAACGTCCTTTCTCTCTCCTATCTGCTGTTAGGGGAAAGAATGGATGGAACCAACAAAAGGATGAAGAAGGTTGGAAGAAAGATAAAACTACAACTTAATTACATGTAGATACAGACAGGAGAGGAGAATCTTCAGAAAGAGTCTGAAGGAGTTGGCAGGCAGGGCTGAGGTGAGAGTGGCCCTGAGGTGTCTGCTGAAGCTCTCAGACAATCTGTACATGATGACAGATCGGTCACTAAGGATGAGTGAGGCTCTATGGACAGACTGCATTTCTGAGTGGGTGGGGTAACAGGACAAGCTTACTAAGCTGTCGTAAAGCATCTGATGAGACCGAGGGCCTCAGATCAAGGCTTGAGTCTCCTCAACTGTAAGGAAGCAGATGTCACCTGACATCCCAGCGTCAGAGGCTGAGCTCAGCCTTGGGCAGGAGCCTGTCCGAGAGACACTCACAGAGGACATCCCTGGTAAGTGTGCCATAGACGGTCCTTTTTGTTGCTTTTCCAACAAGATATTAAAGACATGAGTTTCTGTGCAGTGAGAATGAGGCAAGGATGAATGACAGAGAGAGCTCACTGGGAAATGCAGATTTCATGTATTATAGGACCAAAGAGAGCAGGGAGCTTGTTTACCAGAGAAAGGAAAAAGAGACCCCCAACTCATCTGTGTTGTTTCTACCTGACAGGATGTGAAGAGGGGGCAGAGCAAGACCAGGAAGAAAACTGTTACTGTAAAAGGTAGGATTCTGCATTTCTGTGGTGAGATATTCCATCTGGCCTGCCCTTTAGTGACCAGGGTCATGATGAGAGAGCTATGTTTCCAAGGACATGACATATAGGAAGGAAGAGGGACTTCTGGGAAGGAAAGCAGAATCAGGGAATACCCAGGTTTTGTGATAGAAAGAAGCTGTGGTTGGCCTAGGATGGGTGCTACACATGGGAGTGTTGTTCAAGGCACTGGACTGATGCTGTGCCCCTGTATAGGGAACTCCATGGTCCACCTGACAGCAGGTACCTTCAATTCTCCCAGCTGCATTTCTCTTTCAGATAAATGGTGCTGTGTCCCTTGCACTATTGTAAGGAAATGACAGAAGAGGGAGCTGCAAGGAAAGTTGAAATGGGGAGATGAAGTCCCTCCATTCTCCTAGCTCACTTTCAGTGTTCTGTCCTTGCACTTCGGTAGTTGAGGATTTGAGTCCTAGCAATGGATAGTCATAAGAGAGATGCCTCACTCCTGGATATTCTCATTCTTTGTCTTCATTCTACATAACCATCTCCAGGTGGCAGAGCTGGAAGAAAATATGTGGAAGAGACCCAAACTCCATCGCAGCCTATGAAAAATATAAGGAAACTTCGTCTCTTGGAATTTTTTATGGGAGAATGTGAGCTCTTCATAGTGAAGATGATATGCAGGGTGGGATGGGAAAACAGTCATGTTTAATGTGAGACTTATGAACATGTGATATGGAGGAAATGGAGGGAAAATACCAGCTAGTGCAGGTACCATATTGTCAAAGACTGATGAGCCTACTGATCCTTTGCTTGTGGCCGATGCTTTTGCCTCCTGTCTTTTACAGCCCCACAAAGCAACTTCTGCAGGACACCACACCACAACCCTTGTGGAACCCTAATCAGAATATGGATCACCTTCCTCTCTTTCAGCTGTTGTCTTACCTCAAGGTCTTGGAGGGTCTCATACACAAAGAGTTTAGTCAAATTTTCTGGGACACATCCTCTATATTCCCTGAGTCAATTGTGGCTAGTGCCCATGTCCTCAGAAGCCCTTCCTTGGCAGAACATAAAACTATGAGGTTTCATGATGCCTGTGGCCCTGCCCACACTCTATCCCGGGGTCAAGGACCACCACAGCTTTCTCAGGACCTGCCATTGCCTCTGGAACTTGTGACACAATGCCTGGAAAGTGTGGCATGGTTCCAAGAAATGGAAATGGTCCCAAGTTCTATACCAAACCAAATGCCTCCTTGTTTCAAGAGTAGGACCTGTGGAGTAGCATGTCCTACCACTGAGAGAGGGACACAAGCATCACTACCAACAGAAAACCAGCTATGGCCACATGGACTGTATTAGAAAGACACCAAAGGATATGATATCCAAAATCTTGAAGCAGACATTATCATGCCCACTGGGAATATCTCAAAGGACACCATGCATAAGAAAGCTATCATGCCAGCATCCATCCTTTCTGAGCATTATCAGATGATCCAAAGCAATGAGGAGCCACAGAATGAAGACAATACAACAAATGGGGGTGAACAGCAAGGAACTCCTGGCAGATTCCTCCCATCCGGGAAACTGACCCAGCTTCAGAAATGTTTCCCAGAAAATGGTGATCACTATTGCAAGAGCAAGACTCAACTCTCCCAGCCTGCTCATCCATCCATCCTCAACTTCAAAATATGCAAATGTAACAAAATGATGGGGTCTGTGCCCCCTTGGGATATCCATAAAGAAGGACATAGCAACCTGTGACATACATAACATCATCAAGAAAGGCCTTGGCCCAAAGGGCCTAGACCTGCCTTGCACTTCAAACAGCAGCCCTGGGAAGGTGCTGAAGCCCAGGAAAACTGCACTGAGGACAGACAAACTGTTCCACATGAACCCTGATGAGCATCATTCCTGCCTTGACTCAAACACTGAAAGGAAGCTGGAATCAAACGTCGTGCAGCTTCCCATGAAATAAAGAAGGAGGCCATATCTGCAGATCCTAGATGCAACAGAGTTCACTCCCCCTGGGGTTCCAGCCTCAAAGCTCTGGCAGTTTGTTTTTCCCTCCTCCCCCATCTGTGATTCCAAAGCTGAATACTATTCCAAGGCTGCCATGGTCCTGGAAATTTTGCATCACCAAGATCCAGGGGGGACAAGGGTGAAAAGCTTATCAAATTCCAGGCTAGAGAGTGTACTGTCTATACACTCACTTGCAGAGGTTTAGGAGAGCCAAAGAGCACCTCCACCTGCTGCCAGCCAGTGCTTCCAGGTAAAGTCCCCAGAGAGCAGGAATGTCCCTGCAACTGGGAAAGGCAGCTTGCAACCAAATTCCAGCCCCCAAATGGCCAAGCTTCCACCACAGAAGAGGTTTCAGGAGGTGAAATCAGGACACTGCTGGCTTGACCCTGTGACTGACCCTGAAGAAAGGGTCCCACCTTCAGCAGCCAAACCAAACACTGGAGGTGAAAGAAGAGCCACCTCATGCATGGAGAGTGAGTCTGGGATCCAGTGAGATTCACAATGACCATGCCATCAGTATCATTCCCAGGGAATTTGGGACTTTAGAGGCTAAGAGAAGACATCTCCAGACACCTACCTCACAGCACTCACAGAACTCGAGTCTAAAACCACAAGCATACAGTAAGGTTGACTTGGTATCAAAGGAGCAGCCACAACCCTGGCTCGTGAGACATGATCCAGATGGCCCCAGTACAGTACATCCTGCCAAGGCCAGCTTGCCTTCACACCACTCTCTGCCCATCTTCTGGACTACATGCCCAAACCCCAAGACCTCCCAGGGCTTATGCAATGTCTTCAGGAGGAAGCATGAGAGGGTCGATACTCAAGAGAACAGTGTCCGAAAGGATAAGATCAAAGTAAAGAATGTCATGGGGATTGATGCACATGAAGAGAGGGTGAGAACTCTAAGATCTAGAGCCATAAGCCAGAGAGAAAGTCTTGAGAGACTAAGGCATTCTATCCGGAGATCCACACAGCTCAAGGCTGCAGAAAAGACTTGGATAACAGAAAAAGGAGAGGCTACTTCTCAAAACCCTTGGAAGAACATCACAGTGAATGCTTTACAAGAAACCTCAGCACAAAGCATATCCGACAAGGGGAACCATTAAAGAATGATCAGTCCCCACTACCTGCTGAGCAGACAAAGTCTCAACACGGAAATCTAAAATCTACAGTGTGATAACAGAACTGCAATCCCTTGCGGATGTTCTGTTCCAGATCTTGGATAACACTGGAGGAGACCCGTCAAAGTTACAAGGGTATGAAGTGGAATCATTGACATCCCAGCTGGGTGGCTCATCCCACTCATCTGAGAGTTTTTTTTTAAAGATTCATTTATTATTTATATGTAATTACACTGTAGCTGTCTTCAGACACATGAGTAGAGGGTGTCAGATGTCATTACGGATGGTTGTTAGCCACCATGTGGTTGCTGGGATTTGAACTCAGGACCTTCGGAAGAGCAGTCAGTGCTCTTAACCACTGAGCCATCTCTCCAGCCTGAGAGTTTTTATAACACAAACTATAGCAGACCAGCAAGCAGGAGGAGTTGTGGCCATGCCAGCCCTGAGATGCATATAAAGGGATTGGAGACAAACTGCAGTCAGGGACTGAATACCAGAGAGCATGTGACCAACTTGTGAACCAAGAGAAGAGAGGGATGTGCTCTGACCAGCTCCACATGCCCAAGGGGAAAGAACTTCCATGTGGATACATGAGAATTAGACCCAAGCAGGAGCCAGGTTCTGCTGACCAGAGAGCCTGTGGCCCAGATAGAAGAAAGATTGTAATGGGCCACTGTGCACATAGAAGCCCTGAGGGGCACAAGCATTCATTCAGATACAGAGAAATTGGAGAAACTCAGGAGCCAGGCGTTGACCATACAGGCTTTGACCCACATCGAAGTAGAAAGAAAAGCATGAGTTGTGGCTGCTTTCTGAGTCCCAGAGAGAACCATCCAGTCAAGCACAGGAGAACTGACTGCTCCTGGGCTTCAGTTGCTGCCCAGCGACCCTCTGACCCCAGGTAGACCTTACCAGAATAGTCAAGGAGCAGGGGGCTCAGGCCATCCAGGCCTTCCCACACCAAGATCTTCTACATGATGTCCCATCTGCCCAGCCATTGTTTCCCCCATGCCTCCTGGTAATAAACTTGATTTTGTCCCTGCAAGGAAACTCTTTTCTTTCTGGAGCTCTTCCTTGCCTGCTCATGGCTCCTTCACAAACAGGAGCTGCTTCCTGGTTCATGCTCCTGTCTTTCAGCACAGTGGTTTNTGTCCTACAGTGATGGAGCAGGGGAAGGACAGCATTGCTTCTGCTTCAGTGCAGTTTATGGAGAGACAGGGCACATGGGAAGGCACAGTCACATAGAGGTGTCATCCTCACACAGTCCTATTGCTGTGCAGTTAGTATTAATCTTTCTGTGATTACAGAGACAAGAAAACAATAGGGGTGTTTCAAGATGAGCCAACCCTGTAAAGATCCCACCCAGGTCTGTCGCCCAATGTCTGCCCTCCACTGTCCCACCTTGATGTATTTGTCACTGTACAGAGTGATGTGCAGAGACAACAATCACAAATTTTCATCCCCAGTTCCAAAGTAGGAGAATCTCTACCTGCATTTCTAGGACAGGCACAGAGAACACCTATCCCAGGAGACCCTACTCAACTTGCTGCAACCTGAGCCCCTATCAACCTTTACCTCAGCCTGGGTGATATGGCTGTGGCTATCCACAGTCTGCTTTCCCCTCTGAATAGAGCAGGGTCCAGAATATAACCTGTAGTGTATGAAAGTGGGTCCTTGCTGAGGGCCATGTCGCACAGGCCTGCCCAGAAACACAGCGAAGCCTGCAGAGAAACCGGAGACATCCCACTGAGTCCACTCAGTGCCCTCCCTGGAGACCTGGATCCATCCTGCCCAGGCCATCACCTTGCTGACATATGGCTATGCAGGTCACAGGATGCTGCACCAGTGCCACTCTGGTGTAGACAATGACTGTCAGCTTGTAGACTGTTTCCTGGTGGAAGGATTCTTTGTGAATAATTTGGAAACCTACATTCCTGCTTTACAATCCTGTGAGCTCTGAGGAGAACAGGGACCCTACTGCATCGATTGTCTAAGTTCAACCTCCGCTCTTTCTCCCCTTAGTTTTCTTTCAATTCTGCATCCTTTCTGCCAAGCCCCAAATTAAACAATCCATTTTCCATCCCCCACTGCTTCACCAGATCTCACCTCCACTACTTCTTTTGCCTTTTCTTCATGTATTTGTTTTTAGTGTAAAATAAAGAAAATATAGCAAAACACGTATGTGATGTCAATTCATTACTGCAATACAAACAAGTCCACAAACACAGGATAAAAATGCAGGATGCTGTCAGCCCCCTCAAAGTCCATGTGCGCCTCTGTCATCACCCCTACCCCTTGCAAAGGATGTCACCTTACTTTAGGAACCACAACCTGACATTTAAGTAGAATTTTGATACACTGAGTTTCTATTGCTCAACTCAGCAGCCTGGATACTGTGTCTGGTCTCTGCCTGGCATCTTTCATTTAACATTGTAGCATAGGATGGTACATACTTCCTCAGTAGGACCTCATCTGATTCATTTCTATTAACTACTTTCACATAATTTTAATATATCCAGATTTCTCTATGTATTCCAAAGTCGATAGATGTTCACATTCCCCAGTTGAATTGCTGCGACTTCCCTGGAACCCACTTCCTCCATGCATGTTGCTATCAATAGCAGCTCCAGCTCAGGAGTACAGAGGTTCCCACTGGCACAGGGCTGGACTTACATTCTGCTCCTTTGAAACTTCTTTTACCTAGCTTACTCACTTCAATAACCTCAGCATTGGCAGATGTGGTTAGGGACTTAAGTATGTTTGGTGCCTGTTTATATTTCTGTTGTATTACATGCAGCTCAGATATAGGCCATTCTTCAACCCTCTTCAACAGACTTTTCCTTCATTGATTTAAAGAAACATATATTTTGAGTGTGTGCCTATAGGGTCATTTCTGATGCTAAGTTTCTGGTCCCCATTTGCATCTTGATCTGTCAGAAAAGAAAGCCAGGGTGGAAGTTAAGGACAGGACTTCTAGGATCCTGGAGGACCAAGAGATACACTCAGTGGAGAAGAGGAGAATTCCCCATGCTTTGAGAGAGATAAGTCAAGCAGCCACATGAGGTCTTGGGAGGAATGGTCAGGGGTATTTAGCAGGGATTAGATGTATCTTACCAACTACAATTTTGGGCATGTGAGAGGAGAGCAGATAAGAATTTTGTTAAGGGCACACTTAACATGTCTTAAGGCAAGTTGCAAAGGAACAACTGTGTGTGTCTTTTATTCATGGATTCAAGGGAAGCTGGGTGGGGGCTGGTAGTGCAGCGTGTTCCCAGAGCACAGGCTGGGTAGTGAAAAGCTCTTCACAACATGAGCCCTTTCTTGGTTGTATGTCTTGTCAGGAAATTGTTCCATGCAAAGCACTTTCCCCCCTGAAAATTGAGTGACAGGTGGCTGTGAGCCACCACGTGAGTGCTGGGAACTGAACACTGGTCCTCTCCAAGGCGGCCATTGCTATTAATTACTGAGCCGCCTCTCCAGTCCCATAGGTCGTAAGAACATATGGAAGGACTTAACTATTTCATCCATCAAAATCATTTTATTATTCCCATTTATTTTTGTATACCTGTGAAATTCCAGAAGAAAAAACTGAACCTTTATCATAATAATATTAAATCTGAAAATAGCATATTGAATTCTCATTTTTGTTACATTGGAATGTATATCAATTGCAATAACCAGTACCATTATAAAACTGATTCTTTTAAATTATAAAGATATAGTTACTACTTTAAGTTTAGGACTATTAAATATATCTTTTCATAATTTTGTAAAACTTTACTTTCAAGGCTTTCCTGCTTGTATTAGATATTTTTCTAAATGCTAGTTATGTTTTAAAATTATTGGACTAAACCAGTATAATTTTTGTGTTTTTATTTGTTTTATTTTCCTTAAGACAAAAATGTGAAGTTGGGTGGGTAGCAAGGAAAAATTTTGGGAAAAGTTGGAGGAAGAAAAGGAATATGAACAAAATATATTGTGTGAAATATTTACAAACAAAACAAAACAAATGATGCTCAGGAAAATAAGAAGAGATGTGCTACCACACCATGGTCAAATAAAGGGAAATAAGATTTACTTTTGATATATGGAAAAAACATTTTATTGCTGCATACTGAACAGCTAACCAGCTACTTTGCTCACTTCTCAGAGCTTTCTTCTCAGTTCATTTTCTTATAGATTCTGCTGTTAAGGATGGCATGCGCTATCCCTGGTCTACTCCACTTCACACTGAAACTCTATTCCCTCCTGTGAATTGGGCTCTTGGACATAATTAGGTAACTAAGATTTAGATATCCTTGTACATAGAAACAGAGAATGTCTGTGTGCTCTATTCTCTATATGAAGTGTATGTAGGGTGTGGGTGTGTGGGTGTGTGTGTGTGCGCGCGCACACACACACCTTTCTCTTTGTTTCCTTAGTGTGTGTGTGGGGGGGGGGTACCACTACAAGAGGCCCATCTGAAAACCAGGAAGAGAGTCCTCACTACAATCAAATCACGTGTGCAACACCTTCCTAATTGAACTTGACCTTGGTGAGGGCTGGAGTACATAGGCCTGGGAAACTAAGATAGCAGACCTCCATCTATATAGGTATGTGGAAGACATCAGGCTCACTGCATCATAACTTTTCTGTTACGGCTTGGCAGGGAGGCATATCCCCACCTCTGCAGGTAACGCATAACGCATGCTCTGTAAGTGAACACGTGCACTCATTGATGCCCAACGTGGACCCTGCCAGAGTGTGTCACTGGGACCTGAGGAAGGAGCGTAGACATTAAGTGTCCCCTTGGGAAGAAATTCTATTGACACCTAAGCTGATAAGATTTTACTTGCTTTCTTATGTCAGGGCAGGAGGTGTCCAGCAAGACCTGAAGCTAGCAGATTATGTGGGTCAATGACAGGAGGTAGGATGTCCAGCAGGACCTGATACCTCTCTCTGTATCTCAGGGGGCACTAGGGTCAGGGGTTTGTCTAGCAGGTTCTGGTACCTGGCATTGAATAGGCCAAAGAAGAAGAGATGCTGTCAAGGCAGGACCGATATCTAGAAATCCTTATTTTGGGTGTCCTAAAGTTAACAATGTCTATATAATGATATCAGGGTGGGAGATGCAGGCTCTGCCCATATATAAGGTTGTAGCTTATCAGGTCCTCTTGCATACCACATCCATCTGCACCTGACAATTTAGTGCTATGATCAGTTCCAGTTGGAGAGCCTCTCCCTGTCACACATGTGTTGGGAATCCGACCTCACCACATGGACACTATACCATCATCACCCTTGGTCTTCTCTCCAGAGGTGAATTGTTGGTTAGGCCAAGCTCACATTGTTTGATTTTGCTGTGTGCGATACTGTTGTCATTGCTTAATGAACTGAACACACCATCTGTGTGAGGAAATGCTGTGCCTGTTCCTCCTGTAGAGAGCTGGCCTTCTCAATGTGGCTCCCCAGATCTCCCTCAGCAGCACATTCCAGCACCATAAAGATGTGTTTTCTGGGTTTGGTGATGTGGAACAGCTTCATGAGGTTTGGATGGTCCCGAAGCTTAATGATGTAAATTTCAGTCAGGTTGACTGAGTCATTTTTCTCACCCCTTTCCTGGATTCTGAAAGTGGCCTACACCTCCTTGTTGAGAAGGTACAGCTCTGGAAAGCTGCCTTTGCCAAGGGTCCTGAAAATGAGAAGATGATCTGAAAGGGTCACACTTTTGGAGGACCTGGTCTACATGTTAGCTTCCTTGTTGCCTGCTCTGTATATTTGCCTGAATGTTGCTTGACAATTTCCATCCTAACACCAGCTGACAGAACACTGAGATGAAAACCATGATATTTCACATAAGATAAGCAGGTCTGGGAGGACGATTTACTGCTCTCAGTTCTCACATGGGAAAGCAAGAGAGGGGTGAGAAGGTCCCACAGGGCACTTCAGTCATAGAAAAATAATAACACACATTCCCCCAAAGCAGGAGCTGACAAAACACGCTGAAGGTGAGAGCTGAACCTAACTAGACCATGACATACAATGAATAAAACAAAACAAAACACCAAATAAACTGAACAAAATGCATCGTCTTTGGAAAGGACAAGGGAAAGTGAGGAAGCATTACTAAAACTACCCAAAGGAGAAGATCCAGAGTAAAACTAGAGGCACTTGAAGGACATACTTTTGCAGCTACAGTAAGGCTCTAAAAACCATGAGAACAGATCTAAGAATCTGTGGAATATGTATAGGAAATGTATATAGAAATTCATTGTGAACCAGAGAGAAGTGGGCAAATTTTCAAATACATATAAAATGTTCAGTAACAGGCAACGAAGTTGAAAGATTAAAAAACAAAACCAAATCAACAAAATGCCCAAGACCAGAAATATTCTTGGATGAAACCTCTCTGACTTTTAAAGAACACCAATGTTCCTAAAAGAATTCCAAAAAATGAAAGAGAAGGGACACTTCCCAATGTGTCCCACAAAGCCACTGTTATCCTATAAACAAAACCAGACAACAGAAAAGAGCTGCTTACCACCAGAACAGATGACCAAGTTTTTATTTGTCAAGCCCACATGGTGGAATGAGAGAACTGACCCCACAATTTGTCCTCTGACTTTCACATGTGTGCAGACGCACACATACACTTAATACTACAGTAAACCAAATACTGTATCAATATTTCCATATTAAAAAATGAGGAAACCTCAACAAGAGTGCTCAATACATAACACTAGTTTAACAACACACTTAGAAACTCATGTTCATAATCAAGATCAATTCATTCATGAATATAGGGTGAGATTGAAATACACATATCCATAAATGAAAAACACATGAAGAGTATAAGACAAAAAAAAGGTGCCTAGCCTCAAGAATGACATTTTGTCATTTTCCAGAAAATAGGTGCACCCAAGGATAATGCTACATGTGACAAGCCAAGTCTCTAAAGGCAAATGTGCTGTGTTTTCTCGCTTATGCAGAATATGCATATTTGGTGGAGCCTGAACATGAAACAGGGACATGAAAGAGGGCAGGGCTCTTTGCAACATCTAAGTGAAGAGATTCCTGGTGCCCTGACAGGCAGATCTCTGGCGCCCCTTGCATTGGCAGCACTTAATGTTGGATTGGAAGACACTGCCAAACTTTTATACCAGTAAGTTGGGAGTGAGATGAGTTTGCTCCAGGAGGCTAGTTAGAGACCTGGGGTAAGTGGTTCCAATTTTCTGGACCTAGTTTCTTTTGATAAATTTGGCAGAGGACGGAAGGCCAGACTCCTCCAGAGCATCAATGCTCTTGCCCAGGACTGACCTGTGGGCGCCTGGTCAACCCAGGGCAGAGACCTGGGGTTTCCACAGAGCTGTGCTATCTTTCAGGTCCAGAGGTCAAACAGGATGCCCTGAGCATGAGGGTGACCAGAGGCATGGTGCTCCTTACACTAGTACACTTCCTGCATGGCTGACAGCCTGGCTCCACTGCTGCCTCCCAGCTGGACTTCCCAGGATTTGCTCATGAAGATGAGGGGCAAGCAAGCTAAGGCCTGTGCTCTTCCCATGTCAGTGAAGAATAAAATCACAAGGGACTCAAGGTACAGCCTTTGACACCACCTTAGAGACCAGAATAATCAGCATTTGGATGAGTGCAAAACCTGCCGTAACAGCTGTTTGTGCCATCACATCTCCCAGAACAGCTAAGAGCAGGGTCTAGTGGCTGCCTTTCATGCATCCCCAACTAGAAAACCTCTCAGGCTCCACTCCCGAGGAAAGTACCCACCACTTGTCAAAGGTTTTCCTGTTTGTTTGTTTTTTTGTAGATACTAGTCAACAACCTAGTACAAGAATGACTTTTCTCAAGTCACATCAATTGCAGAATGCTCCAGCCAGGCCAACTCTCACCTCCCAACCTCCCCTTTCACTAAGTCCAATCTCATTACATTTTAGGAGAGAGTCGGAGGCTGGCTTCACTTCTCCCTCCTGAATAAAAAGAAAGATATATAATTCTTTTTTAAAAAAGATTTATTTATTTATTATATGTAAGTACACTGTAGCTGTATTCAGACACTCCAGAAGAGGGCGTCAGATCTTGTTATGAGCCACCATGTGGTTGCTGGGATTTGAACTCTGGACCTTCGGAAGAGCAATTGGGTGCTCTTACCCACTGAGCCATCTCACCAGCCAGAAAGATATATAATTCTTAAAGGAACCTCCATATAATCTGATGGCCAAAGCTGAGCTCAGACTTCCAGGAGGCCAGCTATTTGGGGATTGCAGTGGAAATGCAGCTGACCCCTCTGCAGAGACCTGGTGGTTGCAAAGAAAGGCAACAGAACCCACACTTCCAAAAGCAGCTTATCTAAGGAAAACTGCTAACTACCCCATACTGCCCCTCCAGAACCCCTTTCCCACATGTGATCATTAGCTGCAAAACTCCCTCTTTGCATGCAGGCTAAATAATCTTGCCCTGATATGCCCTGCTCATCTGTGGCTGCTTATACCATGATATGCATCCACAGCCCCTCCACCCACATAGCATGCTAGACATGAGGCACTGTTACACACACCACTGGGGGCAGTCAGCATCCTGATGTTTCATCAGACTCTGATCTACACCTCCATATCAGCACCTCATATCAACCTGTAGATTCCAGGCCTCCATGGCACGGGCATGGACTTCTAACAGTGCAGTGAAGCAGTAATTCGTCTGAGGGTGTCCATACAGGACTGTTACATAGCAGTACATGTGGAGTTCATTGTGGTTGAGCATGAAACATATCAGGACCAGCTGGGCATCCCATGCAATTCACAAAAAAAAGCTGGATATTGAGTAATGTTACACACCTTGCACCCTATATAAACTTCTAGGACACTCTGTCCTTCTACCCACTCTGCAGGCATCAAGTCTTGTTAGATAACCACCTCCCTTTTGAAGACACTCCACATGCACTGTTATGTAGCAGGTCCTGTGGACACCAAACCCACAGCCTGTACTCACTGCTATTTCCTGAACTACTTCACAGAACTAGGGACTGTCTCAACCCTCCAGCTCCTGTATAATAATGTGGAGACTTATATTCATTTATTGCAGCTTTTGCCTTAGATTTCTACCCAACAAAAAGCATATATTAATTCATTAACCCATTTATTCTAATTCACGTTTATCACATGTTCCATAACTCTCAGTACATCTAATTCCCTGCATGTCTATCTAGCAAGTCCTTTCCACCTCTGATTCTTCCTACAGTTCCTTTCTCTGTCCAGATGTGCCACCATGTGTATTCTGCACATATCTATGCCTGCTGCTCTTTATTAAAGCCAATCAGAGAATGCCTTAGGCAGGTGATGAAGGCCAGAGTAACTTAACACAGTGCACAAAAACCCCGCTGGCTGTCAGTCCCTCCAGCAGTCTCCATCACCACCACAATGCCTACTAAAAATGATCCCCTGCTTCACACCCCTCCATGCTGTCCAGGACCAGCAGGTCTAAGTGTGATCTTGTACAATATTCTGGAGCTGTACATACACAACTATGTGCCAGGCCCACTGACCTACCCCCTCTCACAAACCACAAATATTGTGTTTGCTGATAGTCCCTCACCATTGCCACGCAAGCTACACTGGTGTTATTTAAGTCATGCTGGACTCCCGTGTGATGCCCTCCCATCAAAATTAATAGATATCAGGCTTTGCTGGACAACTTCCCAAAGATGTTATTTCACCTACAGTGCTAGATATCAGAATCTTCTAGACTCCCATTCTCCCGTTCTGCTGCCCAATGTAGACCACTAGGCATCATGCCCAGCTGGACACACACAGGCCATTGCCACATACACAGATCTAGGTGTCAGGCCATGTAGTCCTCTTACCATACATACACTGTTAGCAGACTTGCAAGATGTCCCCTCTTGCTGATTTGGAAGCCCCATGTGTTTGGCAGGCCTTGCTGGGCTAGCCCTCCCTGGACTCTGCAAACTTAAATATTACTTAGTATTAGGCCCTTTTGCACCCCCATCCCTAACTGACAGTCACTATTAGGTATACGCCCCTGATTGTAGTCCTCTGTCAAATTCCAGGTACACAGTAAGTATCAGGCCCGCAGCACATCTTCACCAACACACTCCACAAAGACTGCTAATAATAAGGTCCTCCTGCACACCTTTCACTAATTACTGTGACCTCATACACACTGTTATGGGCTCTGCTGTACAACCCTTGTCAACCTTCTATACATTGTTACCTTGCACTACTGGACACTACCCCACATACTGTGCTAAGAACAAGGTTTTAGTAAACATGGTCCCTGTAACACTGACACCAAAAATAAATATTTATTCTTTAGGCCATGCTAGCTAAACTCAGCACTGTTGCCCTCCCTTCTAAACTTACATGTGCCAGGCTTCCTGGATAATTCCTTCAAGTACAACCCACATACAATTCAAGGTATCAGGCCCTACTAGATACCCTTCCACCCCCATTGCCATTCTACATTACAGCCTCAAGTCTCAGACCTACTACTACCATTGCCTCCTCATATATACTAACAGGCACCAGGCACTGCTTGAAAAATCCTTGATGCCTGGCACAGCATCAGACCCTGTCAGGATACCCTCATAGCTTCACCATCTGTAAACCTGTAGCTATCAAGAATCCTAGTCAAACATTCATCCAAGGTTTAATGATTTATGTAAAAATGAGTAAGGATATATGTCTCATTTGTCTGAAGATGGTTTTTGTTTTAACAAATAATAAAGCAATGTGCATACAATACTGATTTAAAACAATTGACAGAGCAGTGGCCAGCGGCGTGGCCAGCGCAAGAAGGGGGACCTAGCTAGTGTGAAGGCCGGGGCGGCCTTAAGCCTCCGCCACCGTGAGCGGGACCTTAGTGACGATCGTGGAGATCGAAGCCAAGATGGCTCAGACTCAGAAGAACAAAGCTACAGAACATCACCTTGGCCTGCTTAAGGCTCATCTTGCTAAGCTTCGAAGAGGACTCATCACTCCAAAAGGTGGCAGCAGCGGTGGGCCAGGAGAAGGTTTTGATGTGGCCAAGACGGGTGCTATGCTCGAATTGGGTTTGTGGGTTTTCCATCTCTGGGGAAGTCAACCCTGCTGAGTAGCTTGGCAGGAGTGTATTCTGAAGCGGCAGCCTACGGATTCCCTACATTGACCACAGTGCCTGGTGTCATCAGATATAAAGGCGCCAAGATCCAGCTCCTGGATCTCCTGGGTATTATTGAAGGTGCCAAGGATGGGAAGGGTAGAGGTTGTCAAGACATTGCAGTGGCCCAAATGTGTGATTTGATCTTGATTGTTCTGGATGTCCTAAAACCCTTGGGACATAAGAAGATAATTGAAAATGAGTTGGAAGGCTTTGGGATTCACTTGAACAGCAAACCTCCCAACATTGGCTTTAAGAAGAAAGACAAGGGAGCAGCCACTTGCCCTCAGAATGAACTAGATGCTGAAACGGTGAAGAGCATTCTGGCTGAATATAAAATTCATAATGCTGATGTGACTTTGCATAGTGATGCCACAGCTGATGACCATATCGACATGGTCGAAGGAAACAGAGTTTATATTCCCTGTATCTATGTATTAAATAAGATTGATCAGATCTCCACTGAGAAGTTGGATGTTACCTATAAGGTGCCTCACTGTGTACCCATCTCTGCTCATCACCGCTGGAATTTTGATGACCTTTTGGAGAAGATCTGGGACTGTCTGAAACTAGTGAGAATTTACACCAAACCCAAAGGCCAGTTACCAGATTACACATCTCCAGTGTTACTGCCTTATTCTAGGACCGTGGTAGAAGATTTCTGCGTGAAGATTCACAAAAATCTCATCAAAGAATTTAAATACGCTTTGGTCTGGGGTCTGTCTGTGGGACATAATCCTCAGAAAGTGGGTAAAGGCCATACCTTGGAAGATGAAGATGTCATTCAGATTGTGAAGAAGTGAAGTCCTCAGTCCCTCTGCGGGCTGGCCACAGCAGGGTTCCTATGACTAAGTACCTTCCTCAGCCTCTGCTGGCTTTGGCAGTCTCTGGATTGGGATACAGGGAGTGACATGGAGACTTCCCAACTGAGACACCACCTTTTTTTTTTTTTTTTTTTTTTACCAGAGATAGGGTCTTACGTTCTTCAGGCTGGCTTTGAACTCTTTGCAGCTGAGGCTGGCCTGGAATTCCTTTCATCAGCCTCCATCTCCCAAGCGCTGGGCTTACCACTGTGTACCTGTAACACCCCAGCGACATCACCTTCCCTACTTTGGTGTCACTTCTATTGAACTGAATAAAGAACCTGGTAGGCCCATGGGGGGGGCAATTGACAGTTTATTTAAAGTAAAGATTGGATTGACATATCTGTATTACAAATACAAAAACAATTTGGGTCCTGTGAAAATTTTCTTGGTTGAGAAAACTTTTGACCTGAATGGAGGAAGTTTAAAGCATCCTCGCTCTTCACCACGAGAATGACAGCCTCCTGCTGTGTGGTCAGAGAAACCTTGGCAAGTTCAAAATGGCCCTGGCAGTCCACGGGTACAGGGTAAAAGAGGGCATCGGCACTAGGCAGTTAGGGTCCCCAAGGTCAGAACATGCTACTAGGAAAAGGTCTTAGGGAAACACACACAACCCTCAACCCACTTAGCCTCAAGTTGTGAGCTATCCTGATAGACCACAATCTCTCATATACTGTTATATATCAGGATTTGCCAGATACCCAGCCCTCCTGCCATTAAGTCCCCAAATACACTTCTAGGTACCAGGCAGAGCTGGATTTCCCTTCCCCCATTGCTGCAGCCCAAAATACACTGGTTGTTGTTCCTCCCACTGGATACCCAAAAGCACATTGCTTCCAAATATGCCAGACTATTTACATGCAGTGAGGGTCATCCCAAGCTACCTCTATATTTACTGTTCAGGAACCAGAACTGGCTGAGTCAGTTCCATTCAGGACCCTGTTCCACATACAATACTAGGTATACAGCCTTAGTGCACATTCACTCATTTAGTCAATTGGCATGTACTTCTTGTTATCAGGTTCTACCTGAGAGGCTACCCTGGCCATGCCCATGCCATGAGCAGAGCCTATGTCTTACACTGTCTGGATGATTGGAACCAGATGCTGGATAGCCCAGAGCCCTAGGGTAAAACCAAATACAACTAAGCCCCGCACCCCCAAATCACTGAAATGAATCATAATGATATTCAGGTATATTCATAGACTGGTTCAATTGTCATCAGAGATGCTGACCCCTGGATGCTTTGGGAGACGATGCAGAGACCCACAGGAAAAGAATAGGTACAGAGGTGGCCCAAATTGAAGGCTTCCATCCTATCCTTCCCTTTGGAGCTGGGGGAATTCCATGAAAAAGGTGGGTGAGCATCTGTGAGGTCCAGAGGGGTTGAAGACACCAGGAGAGCATGGCTCTGAATCACCTAGGCAGGGCTGGGGGCTGNGTGGTCACAGAGTCTGAAGCAGCAATCTCAGGGCATGTGAGGGCCTGCACTAGGTCTTTTTCATTTACATAATTATTGTTGGCTTAGGATTTGGCAGGGTGGGTCATAAACCTGAGAGGAGAGGTATGTCTGACACATTTCCCTGATCCTAGAACCTTTTCTTCCCAACTACTGAGTTGCCTAACCCAACCTCGAGGTGATGGTTTTTGCCTGGTCTAATTGAATCTTATGATATTATTTGGTTGATAACACTGGGAGGACTCCTCTTTTCCAGGGAAAGCTAGGGGTTTGACCTGTGTGACAGACAAGGTAAGGGGAAACTCAGGTCATATGATTAATAGGAAAATAAGTAAAATTTGTTAAAAATAAAAATGAATAAACAACTATACTATAAACAAAAAACCAAGATGGCTTCAGTATTACAAAACCATNTTTTTTTTTTTTTTTTTTTTTTACCAGAGATAGGGTCTTACGTTCTTCAGGCTGGCTTTGAACTCTTTGCAGCTGAGGCTGGCCTGGAATTCCTTTCATCAGCCTCCATCTCCCAAGCGCTGGGCTTACCACTGTGTACCTGTAACACCCCAGCGACATCACCTTCCCTACTTTGGTGTCACTTCTATTGAACTGAATAAAGAACCTGGTAGGCCCATGGGGGGGGCAATTGACAGTTTATTTAAAGTAAAGATTGGATTGACATATCTGTATTACAAATACAAAAACAATTTGGGTCCTGTGAAAATTTTCTTGGTTGAGAAAACTTTTGACCTGAATGGAGGAAGTTTAAAGCATCCTCGCTCTTCACCACGAGAATGACAGCCTCCTGCTGTGTGGTCAGAGAAACCTTGGCAAGTTCAAAATGGCCCTGGCAGTCCACGGGTACAGGGTAAAAGAGGGCATCGGCACTAGGCAGTTAGGGTCCCCAAGGTCAGAACATGCTACTAGGAAAAGGTCTTAGGGAAACACACACAACCCTCAACCCACTTAGCCTCAAGTTGTGAGCTATCCTGATAGACCACAATCTCTCATATACTGTTATATATCAGGATTTGCCAGATACCCAGCCCTCCTGCCATTAAGTCCCCAAATACACTTCTAGGTACCAGGCAGAGCTGGATTTCCCTTCCCCCATTGCTGCAGCCCAAAATACACTGGTTGTTGTTCCTCCCACTGGATACCCAAAAGCACATTGCTTCCAAATATGCCAGACTATTTACATGCAGTGAGGGTCATCCCAAGCTACCTCTATATTTACTGTTCAGGAACCAGAACTGGCTGAGTCAGTTCCATTCAGGACCCTGTTCCACATACAATACTAGGTATACAGCCTTAGTGCACATTCACTCATTTAGTCAATTGGCATGTACTTCTTGTTATCAGGTTCTACCTGAGAGGCTACCCTGGCCATGCCCATGCCATGAGCAGAGCCTATGTCTTACACTGTCTGGATGATTGGAACCAGATGCTGGATAGCCCAGAGCCCTAGGGTAAAACCAAATACAACTAAGCCCCGCACCCCCAAATCACTGAAATGAATCATAATGATATTCAGGTATATTCATAGACTGGTTCAATTGTCATCAGAGATGCTGACCCCTGGATGCTTTGGGAGACGATGCAGAGACCCACAGGAAAAGAATAGGTACAGAGGTGGCCCAAATTGAAGGCTTCCATCCTATCCTTCCCTTTGGAGCTGGGGGAATTCCATGAAAAAGGTGGGTGAGCATCTGTGAGGTCCAGAGGGGTTGAAGACACCAGGAGAGCATGGCTCTGAATCACCTAGGCAGGGCTGGGGGCTGNGTGGTCACAGAGTCTGAAGCAGCAATCTCAGGGCATGTGAGGGCCTGCACTAGGTCTTTTTCATTTACATAATTATTGTTGGCTTAGGATTTGGCAGGGTGGGTCATAAACCTGAGAGGAGAGGTATGTCTGACACATTTCCCTGATCCTAGAACCTTTTCTTCCCAACTACTGAGTTGCCTAACCCAACCTCGAGGTGATGGTTTTTGCCTGGTCTAATTGAATCTTATGATATTATTTGGTTGATAACACTGGGAGGACTCCTCTTTTCCAGGGAAAGCTAGGGGTTTGACCTGTGTGACAGACAAGGTAAGGGGAAACTCAGGTCATATGATTAATAGGAAAATAAGTAAAATTTGTTAAAAATAAAAATGAATAAACAACTATACTATAAACAAAAAACCAAGATGGCTTCAGTATTACAAAACCATTGTTAGATAGGAGACTAAAATGAAGAGTTAACAACCTTTAGACAAATTATACTACAAGTTACAATGGTCATAACAGATAAATACAGAATAGTCTATGAACAAGACAAAGTTACACACTCCTATAAACAGCCTACTAAATCTCTAAAAGTGGTCATATTCTAGACCACAGTAAAGCCTTAAAAAGTAGGAAGAAAGGGAAGTAATTTCATGTATCATATCAAAGAACAGAAGAATAATATCAGAACGAATAACTGGAGAAATTACACAAGTTTGTAGACGATGACTGTTACTCTCTTGAATGACCAGTGAGTTGTTGAAAAATCTCAGGGGCACAATTTTAAAATTCTGCAAGCAAATGAAAATAAAAACACAGCTTATCAGCATCTTTGGGATATACCTAAAGGGATAGAGAATCTTTGGGATACACCTAACACAGTTCCAAAAGGAAAATTTGTAGCAATGTGTATGTGCATTATCAACAACAAAAAATTGGGAAAAAAAACAGCACAATCTCAAACAAGTCACCTAATGATGCATCCTGAGGTCTTACAAAGGTCTTACAAAAACAGAGTAAGCTATCACACTATACAAGCAGTATGCAGCAAGAAGTAATAGAGATTGCGGCAACAACAAATGTAATAGAGAGTAAATGAATAATATTAAAAAGTTAGGTCAAACAAGAGTGAGTTATTTGGAAAATAAATATGATTGAAAACCTCCAACCCAAATTAACCAAAGATGTAGAGTCCTAGATAGCAAAATTAGGGATGACAGGAGAGATGGTACAGGAGATTCTAGTAAAATCTAGTGGAATGTTAGAGGATATGTTGAAAATATATTGAGTTTAAAACTCAAGAATGTAGAATAAATACAAAATCCACCATGATATATCAAAATAAATTAGGGTCCAAGCATGGTGGAGCATGCCTTTAATATCAGTAGTACTTTGGATGCAAAGAAGGTCAGTCTCTTTGAGTGTGAACACAGCCTGGTTTACATAGTGAGTTCCAAGCCAGCAAGTGCTCCCATGATCTACAGTGAAATCCTGTCTAAAATCAAAAGAAGAGAGGGAGAGATTTCACAGTTAAGAGGACTAATACTTGCTGCTCTTGCACTAAAAGATCCCGACAGAGAGTAAAAAATTATTTAAGCCCCTAGACCTGTGTCCAAAATAGCCCCAGTGTTCCAGGATGCCAGGTGTTGGTGGTTTTTGCCTTTTTTATAGCCCAATGCCAGGTGTTTGTGGTTTTTGTGTCTTTATAAACCCCTTACTCCTTGAGCTCTTGTAGACACCTCTACCCTGCATGGGATACAAGTCATCCCCAGTGCACTGGTCTTTCCCGAATAAACCTCTTGCAATTTGCATCAAGACCTTTTCTTGTGAGTGATTTGGGGTGTCACCTCTTCTGAGTCAGAATGTGGGGCAGTCCTCAGATTGAGGGTCTTTCAGCACAACACTATCAAACACAAACAGCACATAAATGCCTGTGATTTCAGCTGAAAGGTCTCTACCCCTTCTAGACTCTGTGTGTTCTCTCACAAACATACACAGTCACACAGGAACTCAAATGTCAACATATGCTATATAAGGAAATTCCCAACAAACTATGAACTGACTGAACATGCTTGAATGTAATAAAGGCTTAATATAACAGACTTAAGGCCAACAGAATATCAAACACAGCAAAACTGAGTATGTCCTTTGAAATCTGCAGTGAGACAAGGATGTCTGCTCTCTACATTCTTATCCACTTAGAGCCAAAGGACAAAAAGATGACCTTAAATCCAAACTTATAAAGATCATATTGGCATGCAAGAAGAAATTAATAAATTCCTTAAGAAATACAGGAAAACAAAGTCAAATGCATGAAAAATACATAAAACTGCTCAACATCTGAAAAATGGAAACAGAACTTATAAAGAAAACACAGCCTGAGTGAATCATGGAGTGTGGAAACTAAGGAAAAGAACAGGAGCTACAGATGCAAGCATCACCAACAGATTATCAGAGATGGGAATTCAGGCATAGAAGTGATGATATGAAGAAATCAATAGATCAAAGAAAACGCTAAATCTAAACAGTCATCACACAAAACATCTGAGAAATTGGGATACTAGGAAAAGACCAAACCTAAGAAAAATAGGAACAGAAAGACAAGATTCCCAGATACAAAGCCCAGAAAATTTTTTCAATAAAAGCATGTAAGAAAATTTCACCAACCTAAAGAAAGATATGCCTATAAACCTACAGGAATCATGCAAAACACCACTTACACTGGATC
This sequence comes from Mus pahari, assembly GCF_900095145.1. Classification (NCBI taxonomy): domain Eukaryota; kingdom Metazoa; phylum Chordata; class Mammalia; order Rodentia; family Muridae; genus Mus; species Mus pahari. Next base: position 28,856 of record NW_018394152.1, read on the forward strand.
AAAAAAGAAAAGTCTCCCACCACACAATAATTAAAAGACTAAAATATACAGAAGAATGCCACCAAAAAAGAATAAAGTTTCAAGAAAAAAAGAACAAGTAACATAAAATGTCAGACCTCTCAGAATTGCACCAAATTTCTCAGAAGACACTTTAAAAGCCAGAAGGGCTTTGGCATATGTCCTGCATACTCTAAAAAAGCCACAACTTCAGCCCACAATATTATAGCAGAAACACTTCCAATCACCATAGAAGGAATAAACAAGATAAGACATTACAAAACCAAATTTAAGCAATATCTATCTACAAATACATTCCTATTATCATTATTATTATTCCTATTAAGAATCTAGAAAGAAAACTATAAAGCAAGGAGGCTAACTACACCCAAGAAAGCAAAGAAAATAATAACACCACAGCAGCAAACCATAGGAAGGAGAGTGTGTGCAAGCGTGAATGCACACACACACACACACACACACAACACACAAACACAAACACATACACACACTACTATCACCAGAGATGATGAAAGGACACATGCATTCATAAAAGAAAAATTACTAAAGCTTAAATCACTCATCAAACCTCACATTTTAATAGTGGGAGACCTCAACATCCAGCTATCACCAATGGACAGGTCATCAAGACAGAAACTAAACAGAGAAATAATGAAATTAATAGATGGTATGATTCAAATTGACAAAACAGTTATCTATAGACCATTTCACCCAACCACAAAAGAATACACCTTCTTCTCACCACCTCACNGAATCTTCTCCAAAACTGGCCATATAGTCTGTCACAAAGTAAGCCTCAACAGATATAACAAAGTAGAAGTAACAACTTGTATCTTCTCAGACCACCATAGGTTAAGCTGAAATTCAACAACTGAAATGAAAGAAAGCCTACAAACTCATAGAAACAGAACAACTCTCTACTGAATGACCACTGGGTTAGGAAAGAAAGAAAGAAATTAAGGACTTTCTAGAATTCAGTGAAAATGAAGGTGCAANATACATAAAATTATTGTANACAATAAAAGCAGTGCTAAGAGGAAGTTCATAGAACTAAGTACCTTTAGAAAGGAATTGGAGAGATATCCTTTTAACAACTTAAAAGCACACCTGATGCCACACCATCTCCAGTAGGATCTATGTGACAAGTTCCACTGACTGAAGAGGTTGACCTCAAAAGGGGGAGGCCTCCTGGATCCGGTTGTGTAACTCTGCGGTAGGAAAATTATTGAACCATACTTTTCATGGCAACCTATCTGTTTTGTTTTTCATATTCCTTTTCTTATGGTACATGTTCCTGGTAGCCTAGGCTAAGATCTTAAGAGACAATAATGGGTAAGAAACCATCCCTTGAGATTGAGTCAATAACATGACCTTATCCCCCAGGATACCAACGCTTTATTTTTTAAATCATTTACAAAACAATTATGAGAGATAAAAACATTCCCAATAATAAAATTTCATGTAACTGCACATGTGTCATTGGAGATAGGGTTTGGTATTGGTATATGGTAATGAAAGCCTTAATTAGAAATAATTAAAAGTTTAAATTTATGTGTTGAAAATTCATAAAAAGTCAGGCATTAGATGTTAAATAATAATTTTCCATAGGGCTTGAGAGTTAGCTCAAGGGTTAAGAGCACTGACCATAACGATTTATTAACATGCTCTTGGAAATATGCCACTAGCCTTGGACAATTGCACCCACTAAATACATTCTTTTAAAATTGTTATATTTTGATGATTTATACTAATAATGATGTTAATGTTCTGTTTGTGACTCACTGAATATAATGTTTCAGAGTTGTAATGCTTGGATGATTTTTCTGCTTTACTGTGCCAAATGATTTTTCTTGGCATTTGTGATTGTTTCACTGGATATAGTTTTTAAGAGACGAAATGTTTGGTTTTTTTAATGTATAAAATCCCCTACTTGAGAGCTGCAAAATACACTTAGATTCACACTGCCTCTGTGTTTGTTTCTGATTGTCACGGGTGAATCCTTACCCACTTAGCGTCAAGGACCTTAATTCCAGGGATCCCCATACCCCACTGGGGTAGTCTGGGGCAACCTGAAAGCTCTAGAACAGAAAGAGGCAAATATAAGACAACTGCACATTATGGAATAAACAAACGTGGGACTAAAACCAACAAAAGATAAATAAGTAGAACAACATAAAAAAGCAAAAAAAAAAAAAAAAGAAAAAGAAAAAAAAAGAAAAACAAGCCCTGCTTTTTTGAGAAAATCAACATAACAGAAAACATTTACCCAAATTGAGGAAAAGGAAGACTATGCAAATCAAAAAAATCAGAAATTGTAAAAGGGGCATATCAGCAGACACTGAGCAAATCAAAGAATCACTAGTTTTGACTTCAAAAACATAAATGACACAATATTTAAAATCTATATGTAGTGGATAGTTTTATACATACCATTTACCACATTTAACTTAAGATCAGGTAAATAATTCAAACAGTACTATAAACCGCTAAGGAAATAAAAACAACCATTAAAATCTCTCAACCAAAATAAGCCTAGGGCTAGATGGTTTTTGCATAGAATTCTACCAGAATTTTAAAGAAGAACTAATACCAATACTGCTTAAGCAACTGAAAAATATAGAAACAGAAGAGACTTTGTGAAACTCATTCTATGAGGCTACAATGACACTGATACCTAAGCCACACAAATAATCAACAAAGAGAATTTCAGACAAATTACTTTTATGAACACTGATGTAAACTATATTCAGTAAAATACAGGCAAACTGGATCTAACTAGTTATCAAAGACATCATCAACCATGATCAAGTAAGCTTGATCACAGGGATGCAAGGATGGTTCAATATATGGAATTACATCAATATATGGTAATCCACCACATAAAAACACTACAAGAAAAAACACCCCACAGGATCATCTAATTAGATGCTGAAAAAAAAAACTGTGACAAGTTCAACAACACTTCATGTCATTAGAAACCACAGGGATACAAAGTGCACACCTAAACATAAGGAATGCAATCTATAGCAAGCCAATGGTGGACATCAAATTAAATGGAGAGGAACTTTAGCAATTCCACTAAAATCAGAGACAAGACAAGGCTGCCCACTCTCTCCCTGTCTATTCAACATAGTATTTGAATTTCTAGGTAGAGCAAAAAATAACTAAAGGAGATCAAGAAGATATGAATTGAAAAGGAAGAAGCTCAAGTATGATTTGTACATGATATGATTGTATAAATGAGTGACCACAGAAAACATACCAGAGAACTCCTACAACTGATAAACACCTCAACAAACTGGCTGGATACAAAATTAACTCAAAAAAAAAAATCAGTAGTCACAACTGTTTTCAAAGGCTACTTTCAATGATGGATCCTGAAGACTTCTTCCCACCAGGAAGCTCAATCAATACACAAACATATCTCAGGTATAGGAGCAGAACACGTGGGTATTGTCAGGGTAGCAGCAACAGTGGCAAAGACTAGCAGGAAGAGCTAGGCCTCTGTAGAACCATCATGAGTCAGCAGGAGGGATTCGAACCAGAAGGTATGGCAGGAGCCCCTATGGACTGAGTGAAGATCAGTGAAGACACAAGACCAAGAAGAGTTTAGCTGCAGAAGCACAGTCCATTGAGTCCTATTTATACTCCCTCCAATCATCACATGTGCTCCCTGGGTTTTGCCTCACCATGTGTCTTGCCTCCGCTCTTGAGTCTGTCTCAGCTGACATCACTCTGCCAATTGGCTTGAGTCCTCAAAAAAGCAAGAAACTTAACATAGCATGCCACCAGAAATTTTTTTGGAGAGTTTTCACTCTATGGAGTCCTGACAAATAGAGATGAAGGAAGAAATGTAAGGGGGACCAATACAAGTGGGTTGTTAGTGAAATATCATTCATCACATGTCCATTCATGTGCTTGCTTTGGCAAAACATCCTTTCCCCTGTGTCTACTTCAGGGAACCGTTCCTTCAAGTCTTTGCCCCAGCAAAACACCATCCAAAACAAATGACTTTCCAAAGAAGCCTTTTGTTTCCTCATCTGTTATAATGTTACCCACCTTTCTGTTTAAGAAGTTTCATTTGCTCCAACATTAACAATTTATTCACAATAGATAAGAACCATCAGATTTCAATAAAGGGCTTATGTACAATACAGTCAAAAATAAGCTAACAAAAATTTCTATGATTATAAAATGACTAAATACAAAACCTTACATTACTTTCAATATAGGATACAATAATTAAACAAAAACCTTAAGTTTCTATTAATATACAAAAACCAAATGAAACCATCTACAACCCTAGATAACAGCCACAACAAATCCAGAGTCTAAAACTACCCACCACAACTTAAGGCATTGGGGTGATGGTCTTCTTTTCCTCCTGTACTGGGCCAAAGAATTCCTGTTTTCAGACCCAGGGGGAAAACAATCTGAATAAAGCTAGCTGTAGCATATATTGCCCAGTCTATGCATTTATTCACTCTCTGTATTGTCTGTCGTTTGCCCCTGCACCCAAAATAATTAGTGTAAGAGGAGCTTCCTGTAACATTTACTGTCCAGTCTCTGTTTACCCAATCTGTGTATGATCAATTGCTTGGGCTGACCATTTTGACATTTATTTGCACGATTGTTTTTTGAAAATCAAACACTGAGACAGTGTGAATCACTTGGGCAATTTGTTTTGTAAAGATATCTATGTCTCAGGTAATAAGAGGATTTCACTGGTTCAATCTAATCTTTATAAGTTCTGTTGGTAAGCATATTTTTTCATTCCCTTTAAATACATAACTATAACCACTCCTCCATCATGAAAATTTTGCATGTTCCATTCTAATGTCAACACATCCTTACAGAATATTGGTTAATCTAGTTTGACCTGGATTGAACTGTCCTTCCTGAGTCATGTGTGGTATCTGTTTGATGTACTAGACTGCAGCTGCTGATTCATGTCTGGTGTTTGCTAGGGGACTGGACTGAGTATAACAAGGACTGGAATTGCCCTAAAGAATTATTTCTGACAGGTCTACTTCCCCATATCCCAATACCCTTCCTTTTCCACTACCTCTGTGGGTGGAAGGGCTGAGGAGAGGTTGAACCATATAAAAGTAGGTTGTCAAAAATATATGCCTACCAAGAGAAATACTGGGGCTCAGAAAGAAAGAACAAAACACACACAGGACCTATTTCTGACTGATTCACAAGCAGGGTTAAGGAGGAGGAAACAGGGATAAAATAGAGGAAGGGCTGGCTGGGCTGAAAATGGGAAGTGGCTGTGGCATCCTCTCTACTACCAGCATCCCTTTGTGATGAGGAGGCCACAGAGCAGTGTGATGTGCCCAGAGCCCTCCTGACACATCTCACACTGAGTTTTAGGACTCAGTGTCCTGAGAGCAGCACTGTTCGTCAGAAGATAGAGAATTCTCTCTTTCTGATGAAGTGCTAGAGACACATGGATGAGACCCAGCTCCATGGACATAGCAATAGGCATGGCCATTGGGACTTGTGCCAAGAAGGGGCTGTTTTTCCCTCTATTCCCATTCTTCACAGAGTCTTCACTGCCACCAGCAGCAGGGAGCAAATGGGAA
>NW_018394153.1:0-17740 GCF_900095145.1 Mus pahari
TAGGGAACTTTCGGGATAGCATTTGAAATGTAAATAAAGAAAATAATAATAAATAAAAAATGTGAAAAAAATAATAAAAATAATACAAAATAATGTTAAAACAAAGAAAAAATTAAAATGAAAATACGATAAAACCTTTGGGACACATTGAAAGCGTATCTATGAGAAAAATCTATAGCTTGAAGTGCCTTCATTAAAAAATCAGAGATAGTAGAAGTAAATGATGCAACTCAAAAATTTGAAAAACAAGCATAGATTAAAACTAATTCTAGTAAACAGTCACAAATAATAAATATCACAGTAGAATTTAATTAAACATAACAAAGAAAACAATACAAAGAATCAGTGTACCCAGAAGGTGGCCTTTGCAAAGATAACGAAGATTGAGAAACCCCTGACCCAACTAACCAAATAAATAAAGAAAGAAAAAAGAAAGAAACAAAGAAAGAAAGAGATAGAGAAGGAAAGAAACAGAGAAAGAAACAAAGAGAAAAAGAAAGAAAGAAAGAAAGAAAGAAAGAAAGAAAGAAAGAAAGAAAGAAAGAAAGAAAGAAAAAGAGAGAGAAAGTACCCAAATTAAAAGACTCCAAAATGAACAGGGAAACATTTCTACATACACCAAAGTAATTCAGAATATTATAAAGTAATACTTTTCAATCCTGTACTTTTTTTAAGCTGCAATACCTAAAGAAATTGCTGTATTTTTATATTCTGCCAAATTACCCAAATAAAAGTAGAAGTAAACAACCCAAACAGAGACATGATAAATGAAAATATTAAAGTAATAATAAAAAGTCTTCCATCTTAAAAAGAAAAACCTGAGGATAGAGTGTTTCATAGCACTATTTCACCACACATTCAAAAATCTACAGTCAGCCCTTTCCAAATTATTAAAGAAATATAAACAGAAGGAGTACCCCCAAAGTATTTCTGTGAATCCAGTATTACTCTAATACCAAAACAGGCTAAAGATACAACAAAACAAGACAAAACAAAACAAAACAAAACAAAACATACTACAGGCCATAAACCCTGATAAACATAGATGCAAAAATACTCAATAAAATACTTGTAAACACATATCAAAAAGATTATATAACATGACAAAATTGGCTTTATCCCATAAATGTAGGAATGGTTCAACAGACACAAGGGAATAAATGTTAATAAACTATATAAACTGACTTGAAGAAAAAAGTCACATGAATACCTCAACAGATGCAGAGAAAAATTTTGAAAACATCCTATTAGTTTCAAAAATAAAAGATCTAGCGAATGTAGGTCTAGGAGGAATATGCCTCAATCTAGTAAAAGCTGTGTGTGGGAACCACATATTTGACATTATTCTCATTGAAGAAAAGCTTGAAGCAATCCCTGAGAAGTCAGGAACAAGACAGGAATCCCCTACTCCTTTCAACACTTTGTTCAAAGTACCAGCTAGCTGGAGTAATAGTACAAGAGGTGGAAACTGAAGGGGTACAGTTATAGAAAAAAATTAGTCAAACTATCTCTATTTGCAGATTACATGATCGTGTACATTAGCCATCCGAAGAAATCTACCAGAAAATTTCTTGAAATCAGAAAGAAATTCAGCAGTAAATCTGCACAAATGAACAGCTTTTAAAATAGATACCGCATTTGTCAGATGCAGTTACTTGTGCGCTGTGGAGACACAGTATGGGTGTGCCTCTCAATGACTCTAGATAAGAATGCCAAAGAATGAAAATTCCTGCCTATTTTAAGCCATGTTGTTTGGGAGAAGTTTTGTAGTCTTCACTCTAGACCCCAGGCAAAGTCAGCTGAATGGCTTTGAGCTGCCCCACTGTAATGATAAACTGGTTCAGCCCCTAGTGACTTGGCTTAGAGCACCCCTCCATGATGATGACATGATTCAGCCTGCCAAGGGTTTAGGAGAGGAACTAGCACCTCCTTTTTTAGCTGTTGAACCTTTGAGAGGGGTCTCTCTTATTTTTTTTCTTTTTTTCTTTTCTACCTCACTATATATGAATTTTAAAGTTATACAATTAAAAACAACTTATACCAAGAATGCAAAACTCAAATTCATCAATAAAAAGCAAGTATCTTTTTTCTTTTATTGAAAATAGATTCTTTTCTCATACAATGTATCCTAATTAGAGTTGTCCCTGCTTCTGAATCCACTACCTTTTCATCTCTCATTATAAACAGACTTCTAAGAGATAACATGTCAAAATAAAATACAATAAGGTAAAGGAAAGACTTTCACATTAAAGTTGGACACATCAAACCAAAGGAGACAAAAGAGTCCCAATGTCAGTGCCAGAAACTTGTTTTCACAGTCATAAATCCCTTAAAATTTCTAAGCTAATAGCTATATCATCACAGAAGACTTGATGCAGGCTCACGTAGGCCATGTGGTTACTACCTGAATTTCTATGACCTTGCTTATGTGCCTTGTTTAATTGATACAGAGGGCTTTATTCTCGAGGTGTGAGAGGGCTCTCTTTATAAGCCTCTTTTTGCTCTCTCCCTGTCTCTCTCTCCGTCTCTCTGTCTGTCTCTGTCTCTCTGTCTATCTCTGTCTCTCTGTCTCTGTCCCTCTCTCTCTGTCCCTGACTCCCTCCCTCCCTCCCTCCCTCCCTCCCTCCCTCCGTCTCTGTCTCTCTCTCTGTCTCTCTCTCTGTCTCTCTCTCTGTCTCTCTCTGTCTCTCTCTCTCTCTCCTTTCCTTTGTTCCTTCCTTCCTTTGTTCCTTCCTTCTTTCACCTTCCTTCCTTCCTTCCTTCCTCTCTCTCTCTCTCTCTCTCTCTCTCTCTCTTTCTTTCTTTCTTTCTCTTTTTTCCTTTTTTTAATGAAATTGGATGCCTCTGAGATTGTTGCATATAATTTAGGATAGTAATGTCTTCTTGGTTAACTGTTCCTTTAATTAGAATGAAATGTCCTTCTTTATTTCTTCTTATTAGTTTTAGTTTGAAATCTATTTTGTCAGATGTTTGGATAGTAACACCTGCTGCTACCTGGAACCATTTGATTGGAATACTTTTGTCCATCTTTTTACTTTAAGGTGGTGCCTGTCTTTAAGGTGCATTTCTTCTTTGAAGCAGATAAATGGAGTTTATTTCTTGATGTTGTTTGTGTGTTTTGAGTAGAGAACTGGGGCCATTCGTGTTTAAATTATTACTGAAATGTGTGTTAGTTCTGAAGGTCATTTTGATGATTTTGGTGTTTTTGTTCTCTATAGTACTTTGTGTTTTAATAATTATGGTGTATTCTGTCTACCATCTCTCTGATATACTCATTTCTCTCTTCAGCCCAAAACAATACTTCCTGTATCTTCTTTAGATTTTGCTTATTGAAAATAAAAATTTTTAGAGGATGTTTATATTATGTGAAAATGTTCCTTCTTCAGTCGCCTCATTAGTTTTGTTGGATACATTACTTTAGGTTGGCTGTCTTAGTCTTTAGGACTTGGAATGGATCGCTGTGTTTCTTCTTGCTTTGAATGTACCCACTGAAAAAAATCAACTGTTCTTTTTATAGACTTTGATTTATTTGTGATTTGCAGTTTTTCTCTTGTAGTATTCAATATGCTTTCTTTATTCTGTGTACTATGTATACATAGTTCTAGACTATGAGAAACCATGGAGATTTTCTTTTCCAGTTTTGTTCATTTGGTCTTCTTTATACTTTTTATATTTATACAGATATTTTTTTGCATAATTTAAGGCAGTCTTCCTCTATGATCTTATTGAAGATCTGGTCTACGCCATTGACCGGAGGTTCTTCTCTGCCACCTGTGCCTATAATTTCAAGGTTTAGATTTTAATGGTGTCTTTTTCTTGTGTGTTCTTTTCCTGTGTTTTATTTTTTAATTCATATTCTTTATTTGGTTGATATCTTCTATTTTTAACGTTGTGACCTGATATTCTGTCTTCTGCTTGATTCCTTCTATTTATAAAGCTTTCCGTTTAGTGTTCTACCCGAGTTATTGGGTTTTTCAGTGTCTTCTTCATTTCAGCTTGAGTCTGCTTCATTGATTCTCTATCCTGGTTGAATTCTGTTCTCACGCCATGGATTGTTTTTATCCTTTCTAACAGCCTTGAATTTATGTTTTCTTGTGCACTGCTCAGCTATTTATTCTTGGTGTGCTCTTTCTTCTTGGTTTCATAGAGTTGTTTCCTTTTGTCTCCTTCATACGCCTTGAATTTATTATGGAGGTCTATGATTGATTTTCTAAATTCTGGTTCCTTGGTTCATCTAGGTGGTAGTTATTGGTAAATATTTCTACAAATTTTGCAGGGAAGACACTGGCTTCATCTTTCATATTGTTGATATTTCTGAGAGCAGATCTGGGCATGTAGGGGTAGGTTGGTGAGATGTGAAGATCTGTGTGTGTAGTGAGTTGTGTCTAGAAGTTGGAGATGGCTTGGGACAAATGAAGTCAGATGGATAGAGGAGATAGATGTGCTTAATGTTCCAAGACATAAGTGTGAGGTTTGATAGGCATCGTATTCACTTTTTTTTTATTGGTGTGAAGGGACATCATGACCAAGGCAACACATGAAAGGAAGCATTTAACTGGTGCCTGTCTACATTTGCAGGGTATAGTCAGTTATCATCATGGCAGGGAGCATTGCTGGCCAGAAGTCAGGCACAGTATTAGAACAGTAGCTTAGAGCTCACATCTGATTCATAAGTTATATGCTGAGAGAGACACTGAGATTGGTGTATACTTTTGAAACTTCAAAGCCTATCTCCAGTGACATACCTCCTCTAACAAGACCACATGTACTGCAAGTAGGCCAAACCTCAGGAGACCAAGAATTCAGACATATAGGCCTATAGGGACTTTCTCATTCAAACCTCCACATTCCATTTCCTAGCCCCACAAGTTTGTAGCCATATTATAATGCAAGTCGTATTTAGTCCAGCTTCAAAAATTCCCATAATCTACCATTTCAAAGTTCAAAGTCCATGTCTTCTGAAATGCAAGGCAACCTCTTAATTGTAAAAAATTTTTTCTACTTCAAAGAAAAGGAAAACCAAAAAGGAAATCACATACAACAAACAATGGCACAGAATATGCATGACCATTCCAAAACCGGGGGAATGGGGGATAGTAATACTGAAATCCAGTTGTGCACAGTTCAAATTCTGCATTCCTGTGACTAATGTTATAGCACGTGTTTTATGATCTTCCCATTCAGCTTCATCAACTGTAAAGTACTTATATCTTGGGCTGACTCCATAATGTCTGCAGCAATCTTTGGCTAGTATCCAATGGATCTGGCATCACTAACATCTTGGGGTCTCCAATATAATCCAGACTTTCCTCCAATATTTTCACGCAATGACATCTAGGGGGCTCCATGTGGAGATTCCACTATCCCATGCCTAGTCTCAGAGGCTTTCCTGAATTATAGAAACAAATCTGTTTTCCTTCCCTTCCCATGTTGTTATTGATTCTAAATCCAGAATCAGGTGTTCATAGCTGTCAATTTCTTTTGTTTTGTGCATAAATATGTAATCCTTACCATGACTTTGTTTAAATATTTCTGTTGATATTTAGGGATTGGAAATCTCTCTGGCCTTTTCCTTTCACTGGTTAAAGGATTATCAGGGTGGTATTTTGCCACTCTCTTTGTTCATTCAACATCAGAGTTTTTATTAAATGTCTCATCTCTTCGAACATGCATGGTATTAGAACAGTAGCTTAGAGCTCACATCTGATTCATAAGTTATATGCTGAGAGAGACACTGAGATTGGTGTATACTTTTGAAACTTGGCTCCAACATTTACATCTCCTGACACTTCTTTTCTTTTCAAACTGTACATTTTACATTTGTCATTGCCCAGTTTTCTCATTTTCAATGTAGACCTTCATAAGAGTCATCACTTATAACCACTTGACTCAGACAATACTGGGATGTATTGAAATCTCCTTGACCAAATACATTTATCTGACATTCTTCAATTTATCCTAAGGAAGGTTCTTGGGTTAAAGGCAGACACCAACCATATTCTTTGTCAAAATATCACAATAACATTCTCTATGCTACTTTCTAGTATTTATTACCTCTGAAATTTTGTAAGCTAGGGCCTTCTTCATTCAAGTTGCTCAGCACTGTTGGGTTCCATGGTCCTAATGGGGTGGCCCATTAAGTTCCACTTAAAGTATTGAACTGCTTTTTTGACCAAACTCTCAAAGTCTTTCATATTTCTTCAAAAGTTGGTTTTAGTGGAGAGACTGGTTATGATGTGACAGTTGTATGGTTTGGCAAACAGGTAAGGAAAAGATACAGGTCCTAGCTTAGCACTCCTATGCAGAGAAGACAGGGGAAGCCAAACTAAGATGATACACTGGTTATGGAACCTAGGCTAAATCTGGTAGTTTGCAGAAAATGTGTGAATAAGAAGGTCAGGAGCACTTACCAAGGTAGACCCTGTTGGAAGACATGGGAACTCTGGAAATGGAGTGGAGTAGTTGGTGTAGCACAAAGGATCCTCTGGTAGATGCAGATAGATGAGTCCTAGAGGAATCCCTGAGATGGGTTGTCTTGTTGGCATAGGTATGGCATTTTTAAATGCAGTGGAATATATATTTTAAAGGTATGCCTTTATGATTTTCTTAATTTCATTGGTATCAGTTTTAATGGCTCCCTTTTCAGGTCTAATATTATGAATTTGGGTCTTATCTTCATTTCAGTTTGAGTAAGGGCCTCTCAGTCTTGATTATTTTTTCAAAGCATCAACAATTCTATTCATTGATTTCTTGTATTAGTTTTATTTTACATAATTTCTACCTTGTCTCTAAAAGTTCTCCTGACTCTCCATACCAACTCTCTCCCACTCAAAGTCATGCCCTTTTCTAAGAGAAATTTTGTAAATACAGTCCTCATGACATTTCCTGAAAAGATAAGTATTTAAATAAAAACAATCATAAATTTCTGTCACAATATTAATTATGGATTTCTCTTTCCTCAGCTTCTTTCCACCTTCCTCTGACCCTATATCCTATTGGAAGACCTGTACATTTAAAAAACAAATGTCACCATTTTTGTTTTTATTACTTACTTACTGAGTGTGCACTCTCATGACACATGGTATATATATACATATATATGCCTGTTAGTGACCCCCTTGTGGATGTTCCCTCCTCTTACTATGTTGGTCCTTAGGATTAAATGCCTGTGAGGAGACTTGCTGAATGATCCCTTTGTCTCATCAATCCATTTTGTCTGTCTAAAGGTCACCACTGAAATGTAGGAATAATTTGAATTAAGCAATAACCAAAGTGGCAGTTATAATCAGAGCTGAGGTAACTTTATGATAAATTATAAAAAAGGAGTTACTGATAGATATTTGTCAGCAAGAGACATTTGTCAGCTCCTTCTTTATCTCAGTATGGGATATAAAGTATCCTGTTGATACAATCACCAGAGTTGGTTAAAGAATAGACATGGAAGAACAGTCCATAGCAGGAGCCTATAGGCTTTTGTTTAAATTGTGGAGGAGGGACGTTTTATTTTCTTCCTGGTGGAGAAATGCAGCATGCTCTCCCAGAAGCATCAAACTGAACATGTAGCAAAGGACAGTCTTGAATATCTGATCCTCCCACCACTACTCCCCGAGTGTGGATAATTATATATGTGTACATTGCTATGTGTAGTAATATATATAACAGTTACTTTTAGGTGGTTCTGGGTTTCAAACCTAGATATTCGTTCTTTTTGCATACAGAGGTATGCACTCTACCGACTGACATACATCCCAGCCCCAAAGCCCATTTCTACTGACAATACAGTTGCATTACCTCACCACTGTGTTCTCTATAAGAAAGATTACTTTTCTTCAGTGTTTTTGAAGGAGGTAACATGTTTGTAATTTTAGCATTCGTGTTATTAATTTCTAGATGTTACCCTGAGGTATGGAGGCTACAGGGAATGTTTTACAAGAAGGTAGGACACCTTGGGAGAATCTGAAATGTCTTTGTACTTCTGTTAAAGGAAATTTTATTGTTACTTTTGTTGTGTTCACAAGGACTGGGATCAGTTAATCCACACAGACAGATATGGCCTGGAGAGAATAGCTCACACATGGGAAACCCAGAGCTCAGCTGTTCCTAATCTACTGTTCTCCTGGAAGTAGGGAAGTTCACTTTTCCATTTGATGGTGCCACTTTGTGACAACCTCAAGGTCAGAACTGCCTTCTCCAGATGACACCATAACTATGGGTCTAGAGGGAGATGAGCTGATGACATTCCTTCCTTATAACTACCTCTTAGGGCCTCATTCTGTAAGGATGTTCATCGAAGGTCCAGCAGGTGAGTGTTTCTTTTTCTTTTCATTAATAGTGAGAGTTGTAAGTAGGTGGTAGAATAGGACCAGGATTCTGTAATAAATGTTTGGAGAATTCTCTGTTTAGAATTTTACTTTTGAGCAATTCTGTAGCATACAAAAACACAACAGATTCTTGTAGACATAGAAATATCAGTGTAATGATTTACAAATAACATAGATTTAACCTAATATGGTTTCAGAATTTTATATACATGACAGTCAAAGGGGACTGCCTGGAAAAATATGGGGTCTAGCACAACGGTGGGTACAGACAGGAAAGGCTCTATTAAATCTATTCTGAGTATTTCAATAGTATCTGGAAATCTCATCTTACTTATTTACTAAATCCTTGAAAAGTTATTCTTACATAAATGAAAGCTTGCAGATTTCAGTAAGGATCTGAATATCTTAATTGAAATAAATTTAGTTTTAATATTTCAAGTTTTCTAAATCATACTTTGTGACATTGATATTGATATAACAGAGTAAGTATTCCATTAGCCATGAGAATATTTGCAATTCTCAAATAATATATAATTATTTAAATTCAAAATCACCAATCTTCTTCTAATAGTCACAAACTACAATAGCATGATAAAATAAGCATTAGTAAAGATACCAAGTAAATTACAGATTATCTGTTAATTATCACAAGTCCAATTTATTTTGCTAGAATATCATTTACTAATACATAATGTGTAATGTATAATATATGAGATTAAAATAATAAAAGAAGGCAGGTGTTGTGTCCCACACCTCTGATCCCAGCACTTACAAAGCTAAGGCAAAGGCATCACTACTTTGATTAGAGAGTGAGAACCTATCTCTCACACACAGCCAAATCAATGTAGAAAACTTAAAATGTAGAGTTTTATTGACATCATTGCAAATAATTGAACAAAATAATGCCAATAACTTTCATTAATTAACTGGCCAAAGAGTCTCAACACCACAAAAACAATTGATATAAATACGAGTTTATGTTTATAAGCTTTACAGAATTTTCAGTTTGTTTGAATAAATTACATAAAAAGTCTGCCCTAGTTCACTAGGCAGAGCCCGAGATCTGATGAAGCCAACCAGGAAATAGGCGACACACTCTCTATTCTTCTTAATTATCATTTTATTTAACAAAAATATTTTACAATTCTCAGTTTATTCTGTCATGTAATGTACTGTTATTCATGTTACCAGCACTGGCATACAGTATGTAATTCCTCTGTTCTTAAGCCCAGTAGTTCAATAATTTCATACAAACATGCACAGACACTCACATAAACACACATACACACACACACACACACACATGTACACACACAATATGCAGAGATATTTTCATATCTTTCCCAAACTCAGTATGCAACTTGTGATGAAGATCTGGGTATGATTGCTTCCCCACAATCTCTCACCCACATTTCTGCTTCTGCTACTTCCTCTCAGGGAACAGGCTTGTAACTGTGAGACTGTGTTAATCTAGTCAGCTTCTTGTGCTTTCAGGTACACCTGTGCTAAACTCCATTTCCAACAAATAATTCATGCATTTAAGTTATTTAAGAGGATCAGGTAATAGCTGTGAATTAATACCTAATTAATAAGTGATCAGGATTTATTCATGCTGTGTTTATATATTTAATAAAGATTCCATGGAACTAGCTTGGGTGGCTAAGGTCTTCATCTCCTGTGAGTTCTGAAGACTTGTTCTTGCTGCTGACAGTGGACAGTACATCAGCCAACACCATCTATCTTGTCACCTGAAAGTCACATATGCACTTCAGGTTCTCTCTGAGCTGTCATACAGCTTTTTGGCTGTTACTCACTAAATATGGTAAAACTTAAAATGGTAATGAAACCTTTGATGTAGTATATTTGTATGTTCCTTATCTTATTATATCCCTACGAAACAGAAGGCAAAGATTACCAGAAATTGATCCAACAAGACTGTTCTAAAATCAAATACTGATATAATGATGGGGTGAAATAGTTTTTCTTGGAAGAATGTAGTTCTATGGAGAGAGCAGCTCTTGGTCTCTTCTGTTTCAGGTCTCTTCAGACAGATGCTTTCAGGCTGCTTAATCTTTTGGTCGGGGTTAATTTAATAGTGATGGCTTCTCTACTATTACCAATGTTGATGGGCTCACTTGGGGTTTTCTTACTTAGAACTAAATTTTACAACCTACACTAATGGGAAAGCCAGAAACAGTGACAACTACACTTCCATTGTCTGCTCTGAATCTGCTGCAGTGTTTTCAGATTGGCCTGAGCAGCCCAGACCTGAACACTATTATAGACCGCAAGATTAATAAGTGTCCAATGTCTCACAGTAGGTCCAACTCTTCTTAGCACTGTATTACTTTGCAGACACTATTTGTGATGTTTTCTTTTATTCTATGACCTTCCAGTTAGAATTATATTAGTATAAATCTCATGATTCTTCAGTTATAGAACTTTTAGTGTCAAAAAATGAAAATATCTGCTAAACATTTAAAATGTAAATTAAACAACTCAGAGTGGTATGAACACCAGTAGCTTCAGCACTCATGAGGAAGAAGTTAAAGGAACATAAATTTCAGGACATCCTGGGCTATGTAGCAAGGTCAAGCCTGCATCAGCACAAAACAACAGAGCATCAGAGCCTGAGGACCTGTGGGCTCAGGTAAGAGTGTTCCTGGGATGTGCGGACTACTTAGGTTTTTATTGTTTTTTGTTCTTGTGTTGTTGCTTTTTTTCGAGACAGGGTCTCACTCTGTAGACCAGGCTGGCCTAGAACTCAGAAGTCCATCTGCCTCTGCCTCCCAAGTGCTGGGATTAAAGGCATGTGCCACCACCACCCAGCACAAATGACTTTTCTTAGTGCATACATATGTTAACAACTCAGTGTGTTGCCATGGTAACTCTAGTCTTTTTCTGGTACAGTGAACCCTAGAGAAAGATGCCACTTGATGAATTAGAAGATGCATCATTTCCTGTATGTGATAAACATTTGTAAAGCAGTGAATATGAAGTAGAAAGGTTGAAGTGCAAAATTGTGGGAAAAGAAAAAAAGAATTTTAGATTATTATCTTTTATCTTTTATTGTCCTCTTTTGTTTTTATGTTATAATTTTTTAAAAAAGATTTATTTTATTTTATTTTATACTCATATATAAATAAGAAACTGTGGCTGTCTTCAGATACACCAAAAGAGGGCATGGGATCCCATTGTAGATGGATGTGAGCCACATTTTGGTTGCTGGGAATTGAACTCAGGACCTCTCAAAGAGCAGTCGATGCTCTTAACCACTGAGCCATCTGTCCAGCTACCTATGCTATCATTTTTATAAGGCTTATAGTACATGTCACATATTTATAAATTGTAGATGTATGAGTAATAATGAATGATTATATATTTATGGCTTGACCATTTGCAAATTTAAAGTTGGAACTGGCTTACAGTTTGGAGATCAACAGGAATTAAATATTATCCTGGAGCTTTTGGTGTATATATACACACACACCACACACACACACACACACACACACACACATACACACACATATATGTGTGTTTGTGGGGGGGTGTTTTCCTGCATGTATGTCCATGCACCACTCGCATTCCTGAATCAGAAGAGAACGGACGCCCTGGAACTAGAGTGACAGAGAGTTATGAGCCATCAGGTCATTGCTGGGAAACAAACCCAGGTCCTGTGCAAGAGCCAATGTGCTCTTAACACTGAGCTATCTCTTCAGCTCCTGTCCCCGAGCTTTTACAACACAGAGCATCACTGTGCAGCTACTGTCAGTTTATGACAGTGGAAGAATCAGATGTTTGGCTCTGGCCATTGGAATGAATCGATTCCTATTCTAGAGTAAGGAAAAATGATGTAAATGCAAAAATATATGACATATGGCCTTATACTCCTGGTGAGGTTTTAGAGTGAACTCATCACTAACTTCTGTGTTATTTCCATACATGCATGCATTTATTATATTACATATGTAAATATAATAGTGAACTTGAAAGTATAATTGTATGTCCTCTTTTTTACACAAGATTCTGAGTAAGTGTAGTAGTTTTCTATTTCTCTATTACAAGCTTGTCTTAATGTACTGAATTAATTTGATAAAATAATGAACCTAGTTACCACGTCAAATAACTAACATAGGCACCAAAGGTAAGACTTTTGAGATAAATTGTAAAAAGTGTGTGGGTGCTGATGATGTAAAATAGCACTGGGAACATTGTTTTTCACTCATGAGAAGGAATGTCTTTTGAAACAGTAACTCTAAAACAGAATCACTATCTTGTCATCCTTGGTGAGTTCTTTGTCATAATGTGTTGAAATCTGTGTGTGTCTTAGCATCACATGTTCTCTCCTACAGGCGGCTCCCAGCTGCATGTCTTCAGATGAGATCATGTAGCCTGTAGAAACTATGGAACTCAGGAAAATAAAACGGAACCATTGCCAGGATAGGAGTGGGGTTGTAGTTAACAATATAGGGGCAAGAAATAGAACAGTATAAGTCGATGGATCAAGGAATTGGGCAAAAAAGAGGAGAGGAAGAGGGAAGGTGGAAAGAGGGTAAAGGGGAATTGTAGGACACAGGGATCTGAGAAGGGAAATGTAAAGGGGGCCTCCTTAGGGAATGAGGGAAACATAAATACAGGAGAATGTGGGAGCAAGGTAACAGCATAGCAGAACACAATTGCTCTGGTGGGGGAATGGAAAAATGGATGGGGAATCCTTACAAATGAATGAGAGAGATCAATGCAGAAGGCACTAGATAGGTAAATTGCAACAGGGATGGCTGAAATGCCATTAGAAATGATCTACGTCCCCTTCCCCTGCAAAATAAAAGTCATCTAGTGTATGTGTTGAGCAGGCAGTTCTTTAGAATCTCACAAAAGGTGTAAATGGGATGAGAACTAAACTTGGAGATACCTAGGTCTATTTATAGCCATAGTTAATGGTTAAACATTTAATAGGTGTGGAGTTACACTTATAGTCTCCAACTATATCTTTGTCTTTAATTCCACATCTGAGAGATTTAAGATCTCTTGGAAAAAGAAAGAAAAGCAGATGAATCAAGAAAGATATTTTGCTAACTAAAACACTGGGATTATTATGAATTATTATTGTGATTCCTTTAGAAGTATTAGTCATGACATGGAGAGTTTCAAATTTGGGTATAACAAATTATGGAATATGAGACTGATGTGATGTTTCAGATTTCTTTTGTGATTTTTTTTCCAGCTCAGCATATATTTGTTCATTTGTATGAAGTGATTTATGTTGTATGCGCATCACTATATTTTTAGGTGTTAACTACAAAATGAGGTGATTTAAAACAATAGGATTGGATTTCTAAGATATGAGGAGGCTCAGGTGTAATACAGGCACACAGTGTACATTCTATATAGATGTGACTGGGACTGCATGTAGTTTCTATACTGTTCTATACAGAGAGAAGATACATAGAGATATTCATAGAAATGTAGGGAATGATGTCCAGTATTTGGAACATCAAAAGTTAGAATAATCAAGAATAAGTAGGTAATCACTGCATCAATGTAGGGAATGCAAGGGATGGGAGGTGGGAGTGGGTGAGTGTATCGAGGACCACCCTCAGAGAAGCAGGGAGAAGGAGGATGGAGTAGGGTGTTTCTGGAGGGGAAACCGGGAAAGGGTATAATATTTCAAATGTAAGTAAATAAAATATCCAATTAAAAAATAATAAATTTCTAAAAAAGAATAACGATGTAGCTTTACTAACCAGAGAACCATAAGTTTGATGTATCTAATATTTTTTTCAGATATTTGAAATATGCTTCCTCTATGTGCGTAAGATGAATACGCTTTCTAATTATGTTTTCATTAAATAATATCCTTTATTTCCAAGCTGGGCTTGGAGCTACAGCCAATATATTTCTTCTTTTTTTCTACATTATGATAACCCTGTGTCACAGATCTAAGCCCATGGACTTGATCTCCTGTCAATTGACCTTCGTTCACATAATGATGTTTCTCACTGGAGGGCATGCTTGGCTTACAGGTTTCTTTGTGTCATTGAACATTGGCAATGACTTCATATGTAAGGCAACTGCTTACATAAACAGAGTGATGAGAGGCCTCTCTATCTGCATCACCTGCCTCCTGAGTGTGTTCCAGGCTGTGACGATCAGTCCCAATACCTCTTTGTTGGCTAAATTTAAACATAAACTAAAAACATACATGATCTATTCTCTCTTCTATTTTTGGTCTTTCAATTTGTCATTCAGCATTAACCGGATCATCTATACTGGTGCTTATACCAATGTGAGTGAGACCAGCCAGTTGAAGGTCACTAAATACTGCTCCCTCTTCCCCATGAACTACATCATCAGGGGACTGATTTTAACCATGACAACCTTAAGAGATGTGTTTCTTGTAGGAGTCATGCTGACCACAAGCACATACATGGTGATTATCTTGTTCAGACATCAGAGGCAATGCAAGCATCTTCATAGCATCAGCCATCTGAGAGCCTCCCCTGAGAAAAGGGCCACCCAGACCATCTTGCTGCTGGTGATTTTCTTTGTGGTCATGTACTGGGTGGACTTCATCATCTCATCCTCCTCAGTCCTGTTATGGATGTATGACCCAGTCATCCTGACTGTTCAGAAGTTTGTGATGAATGCCTATCCCACAATTACTCCATTGGTACAAATCAGTTCTGATAACAGAATAATCATGATGCTAAAAAATATGCAAAAATTATGCTACCAGATTTTTAAAAAAGTGTAATTTTCTTCTTATTTAAAAAGCAATTTGTTTATTTTATGTGTATGTATCAGTTTTGGACTGGCATTTATATGCATGTGTGCATTCTTGGTATTCACAGAGGTCAGAAGAGCTCATGGGATCCTCTGGATCTGGAGGTACAGATGTTTGTAAGGTACCATGCTGGTATAGCACCAATCATTTTTCCCTAAAAAACAGAGTTTTCTTAAACTGATTAATAGTTCAAGCAGCAAAGCCAGATTCTTCATATGATTTAAATAGAACTTGTAGTATTATGCTCATTCATTCTTTTGACATTTCTGCTAACAAGAAGTATATAGTTCTTAAGTTTATTGTACATCATAAATTCATATTTCCACAGTAATTCACTTAGTCCCTCCCTTTTTCTCTATATTATAAATGCTCCCTTGATGCCAATGTTACTCAAAAGATTAACCTTGCTGATAGTAACTTTTTGTTTGTTTGTTTGTTTTCTGAGACATGGTTTCTCTGTGTAGCCTTGGCTGTCCTGGAACTCACTCTGTAGACTAGGCTGGCCTCGAACTCAGAAATCTGCCTGCCTCTGCCTCCCTCACCACCTCCCAGGCGTGGTGGTGCACACCTTTAATCCCAGCACTTGGGAGGCAGAGGCAGGCGGATTTCTGAGTTCGAGGCCAACCTGGTCTACAAAGTGAGTTACAGGACAGCCAGAGTTATACAGAGAAACCTTGTCTTGAAAAACGAAAAAAAAATATTTTAATTTACTCTAAATGATCAAGAATATTATAAATATTAGATTGTAGCTTTAACTCTTGATTTCTAACTTTAATTTCTATGGTTTCATAATAGTAATGAATTTAAACTTTCCAGTTTTTACTACTAATTAAGTAATAAGTACTTAACAAGTCTTATATGAAATTTTCATGTGCCTGAATATTTTCACCTCAATTATTTCACCCTTACTGAAATATTGATAAATAAAAATTATGTACATATACATACATGATGTACGACATGTTATTTGCATATGAGTGTGTGTATGTATATGTGTGCATACATGAAGGATGTGTGTGCATGTGAACATGGAAGTATGTATATGTGTGCATACATGAAGGATGTGTGTGCATGTGAACATGGAAGCCTGGAGACAAATTTGGCTTCTTGGGAGCCTTCTTGGCCTGGATTGGGTTGAAGTGGCACACAGCCTTCGAAATGGCTTTAAAGACTGATGGTCTCGGACCTTCAAGCTCTCTAACTCAACTGAATGCCTGCTGATAAGTTCCAAAAAGAATCCTGCAAATGTTCTTGCTTATTCTATAGTTTAAAATTGCTGGTGTCTTTTCTCGATGCTTTCTTTAGCTCCTTATATCTCTCTGTGCATTATTTAACACTTTATGCTTAAAGAAACACTAGGGAAACTAAACTCTTCCTTACCGTTCTGTGCTTCCTTAAGCTCTGAAAACAACTTTTTAAACTCTTTCTTACTTGTGCTTTAATAAGCACTAATATCTGGTGATTAACACATGCTGTTTAACAGCAGGAAATTAAGTAAAAGGATTTATTGCTATTGCTCCTTTCTCTGGTGAGTCAGCCAGAAGCCTCTCTGGCTAAGCTGGGTATCTCTTTGTGAACCACACAGGAAGGAAAGAAAGGAATTAAGATGCTTTATAGTAGTCAAATAGGCACAGGCACATGCATATTCATACACTCATACTCTGGTCAGGGTCTACTGTAACAATTAACTTGACAGCTATTCATGCATGCTTACAGAAATATATATACATAAACACACACACACACAAACACACACACACACACATATACAGATGTATACATTTGGATGGATGGATGGATGGATGGATGTGGCAGAGCTCCCCAAGAAAACCATCCAATCAACAACTTCATTTCTTTGGTCTTTTTATACCTTTTTGACAAAAAGTTCTTTTTCTAAATTATTTAATCATTTATGTATGTATGTATGTACTTATTTATTTATTTACACTCCACATTTTATTCCACATCCCATATCGTCTCCCTGCACCCCTGTCTCCATGAGCATGTCCCCAAACTCCACCGCCCATACCTTACCAGACATCTAAACTCCCTAGGGTCTCCAGTCCCTTGAGGGTTATGTGCATCTTCTCTGACCGAACCTGGCAGTCTTCTGCAACATATCTGTTGGGGGCCTCCTATCAGCTGGTATATACTGTCTGGTTGGTGGTCCAACTTTTGAGAGATCTGGGGAGATCAGGTTAATTGAGACTGTTGGTTCTTATACAGGGTAGCCCTCCTTCTCAGTTTCTTCCTGCTCTCTCCTAATTTAAACCCTGAGGTCAGCAGCTTCTGTTTATTGGTTAGGCACAAATAACTGCTGACTCTCTCAGCTGCTTCTTGGGTCTTTCCGAGGGCAGTCATGATATGTCCCTTTTTTGTGACTGCTCCATAGCCTCAGTAATAGTGTCAGGCCTTAGAGCTTCCCCTTGAACTGGATCCCACTTTGGGACTGTCACTGGACCTTCTTTTTCTCAGGCTCTTCTCCATTTCCATCCCTGCAGTTCTTTCAGACAGGAAAAATTATGGGTGAGAGTTTTGACTGTGGGATGGTAACCCATCCCTCACTTGATGCCTTGTCTTTCTGTTTGAGGTGGGCTCTACAAGTTCCCTCTGCCCACTGTAGGGCATTTCA
>NW_018394153.1:18130-22132 GCF_900095145.1 Mus pahari
CTTCCTTCCTTCCTTCCTTCCTTCCTTCCTTCCTTTCTTTCTTTCTTTCTTTCTTTCTTTCTTTCTTTCTTTCTTTCTTTCTTTCTTTTTTGTTTTCGAGACAGGGTTTCTCTATATAGTCAAGCTGTTCTGGAACTCACTTTGTAGACCAGGCTGGCCTCGAACTCAGAAATCCGCCTGCCTCTGCTTCCCGAGGCCACCACGCCCGGCTAGGATGATACTTTTCTAATTACATCCATGTACCTGCAAAACTCGGGATGTCTTCATTCTTAATAGTTAAGTAGAATTCCACTGTGTAAATGAACCCCATTTTTGTGTCCATTCTTCTGCTGTGGACATCTGGGTTGTTTTCAGCTTCTGGCTATCACAAACAAACCTGTTATGAACACAGTGGAACATGTGCTCCTGTGGCATGCTGGGGCATCATTTGGGTATCTTCCCAAGAATGGTACTGCTGTGTCTTCTGGTAGATCTATTTCCAATTTTCTGAGGAACCTCCAAATTGGTTTCCAGAGTGGTTGTACCAGTTTGCAATCCCACCAGCAAAGGAGGAGTGTTCCTCTTTCTCCACATCCTCTCTAACATATGTTGTCACCTGAGGTTTTGATCTTAGCTATTTTGATTTGTGTAAGGTGGAATCTCAGGGTAGTTTTGTTTTGCAATTCTCTGATCACTAAGGACTTTGAATATTTCTTTGGGTGCTTCTCAGCCATTCAAGATTCCTCTGTTTGACTTCTTGGTTTAGTTCTATACCATATTTTGGATTGGGTTGTTTGGTTTTTCTTTATGGTTAGCTTTTTGATTTCTTTATATATTTAGATATTAGCCCTCTATAGAATGCGGAGTTAGTGAAGATTTTTTTTTTCCCAAACTGTAAGTTGTCGATTTGTCTTATTGACTATGTCCTTTGACTCACAGAAGCTTTGTTCTTTAGAAAATTACCTCAGAGATGAAATGTTACATACAATGAGAGTTGCTGAAGAATGCAAATATTAAGTTAAAATCAATGTTTCATTATAATACAACACTATAAGTTAAAAGCAAAAGTTTTTTCATGGCCTTGACTTAAAGATTCAGTAATGCACACCTGAATCTTTATCCCTGGACCAAAATGTTTTTCCTTGAACACAATTTTTTCCCCATGTCTATTTTTCTTTTTAGTGCAAATATGAAAACTCATTATATTTATTATGCAGCCTTTACTTACTCTTACGAGGAGTGGGTACATTTATTCTTATTCTTACTTCATTGCATCTTTATAACAAGGCAACTATGATCATCTCTAAAACTTTCTTCTTAAAATTATTTGAATCAAATCAAGAATTCTATATAATCTTTATTTTTCCATATAGTATCACTAGAAGATAATACACTTTTGTATGTCTGGAGAAATCGGCTCCAAGGGGTGGGCCGATACCTAGTGATTGTTATATATGTAATAATAACATAAAGCATATTAATAGCAGGAATCTTTCCTAAAATGTAATTTCTTTGGCCTTGCCTAAAGGATCAAATTCATCATAGCTTTTCAGTCCATGGTGGACCCATCTCAGGAAGATCACTTGCTGGTTTTCAGCTTCTCCTAGATAGCTCCTAGCATTGGCTGTTGTTTTTCATATGCCCTTCACCTCGTATTTTGAGACTGTCTCTCACTGTAATCTGGGACTTGTCAATAGGCCAAGATAGTATTCTTCTGTCTCTGCCATTCCAACTCTGGAATTAAAAGTGTTCACCACTGTGCCCCATCTCTTTAAAAGTTTCTTTTCTCTTTGAGTGAAAATAGATATATTTTTTCTTTTGTATTGGATATTTTCTTTATTTTCATTTTAAATGTTATCCTCTTTTCTGGGTCCCCCACTTCCAGGAAACCCTCTATCCCATCCTCCTTTCCCCTGCATGTATAAGGGTGTTCTTCCACCCACCCACCCACACTCCTCCCTGTCCTCTCTTCCCAAGCTTTCATAGGATCAAGGTCCTCTCCTTCCATTGATGCCTGACAAGGCCATCCTCTGCTACATATGCTGCTGGAGCCACGTGTACTCCTTTATTGATGGCTTAGTCCCTGGATGCTCTGCGGGAATCTGGTTTGTTGATGTTGTTCTTCTTATGGTGTTGCATACCCCTTCAATTCCTTCAGTCCTTTCTCTAGCTCCTCTATTGGGACCCCACGTTATGTACAGTGGTTGTCTGTGAGCATCTGCCTCTGTATTTCGAAGGATCTAGCAGGTCCTCTCAGGAGACAATTATATCAGGCTCTTTTTACCATGTACTTGTTGGCATCCACAATAGTTTCTGGGTTTGGTAAACTGTATATGGGATGATCCCCAGGTGGGGCGGTATCTGAATGGCCTTTTCTTGGGTCTCTGCTCTATACTTTATGTCCATATTTGCTCCCGTGAGTATTTTGTTCCCCCTTCTAAAAACGACCAAAGCACCCATACTTTGGACTTCCTCTTATTGAGCTTAATGTGGTCTGTGAATTGTTTCTTGGTTATTTGGAGCTTTTGGGCTAATATCCAGTCATCAGTGAGTACATACCACATGTGTTCTTTTGTGATTGGATTACCTCACTCAGGATGGTATTTTCTATTTCTATCCATTTGCTAAGAATTTCATGAATTCATCATTTTTAATAGCTAATTAGTACTCCATTGTGTACCACATTTTCTAAATCCATTCCTTTGTTGGGGACATCTGGGTTCTTTCCAGCTCCTGGCTATTATTAACAAGGCTGTTATGAAGTTACATAGTGGAAGATGTATTCTTATTACTTGTTGGAGCATTTTCTAGGTATATGCCCAGGAGTAGTATAGCTGGGTCCTCAGGTATTACTATATCCAATTTTCTGAGGAAATGCCAAACTTATCTTCAGAGTGGTTGTACCAGTTTGCAATCCCACCAGCAATGGAGGAGTGTTCCTCTTTCTCCACATCCTGGCCAGCAAATTTTGTCTCTTGAGTTTTTTATTTTAGCCATTCTAACTGGTGTGAGGTAGAATCTCAGTGTTGTTTTGATTTGCATTTCCGTGATGACTAAGGATGTTCATTATTTCGTTAGGTGCTTCTTGGCTATTTGATATTCCTCAATTGAAAATTCTTTGTTTAGCTCTGTCCCCATTTTTAAAAATAGAATTATTTTATTCTCTGGAGTCTAATTTCTTGAGTTCTCTGCATATATTAGGTATTAGCC
Source organism: Mus pahari (assembly GCF_900095145.1). Taxonomy (NCBI): domain Eukaryota; kingdom Metazoa; phylum Chordata; class Mammalia; order Rodentia; family Muridae; genus Mus; species Mus pahari. The sequence goes on from NW_018394153.1 coordinate 21,320, forward strand.
CTCTATCTGATGTTGGATTGTTGAAGATATTTTTCCCAATCTGTTGGTTGCCTTTTTGTTATATTGACAGTGCCCTTTGCTTTACAGAAGCTTGCAATTTTAGGATATCCCCTTTGTTGATTCTTGATCTTAAAGCATAAGCCATTGAAGTTATGTTCAGCAATTTTCCCTCTGTGCCCATGTGTTTGGGGTTCTTCCCCAATTTCTTCTCAATAGGTTTCAGTGTATCTGGTTTTATGTGGAGGTCCTTGTGATTTCTTTATTTTTTTCTAGTTCCATTTTTAGGTCCTAGATGATTTTGTTCATTTCCTTCACCTGTTTGGTTGTGTTTTCCTGTAATTCTTGATTGGATTTTTGTCTTTCCTCTTTAAGGGCTTCTATCTGTTTACCTGTGTTCTCCTTTATTTCTTTAAGGGAGTTACTTATGTCCTTCTTGAAGTCCTCTATCACTGTCATGAGAAGTGATTTTAGATCCCAGTCTTGCTTTTCTGGTGTGATGTTATATACGGACTTGCTATGGTAGGAGAAATGGGTTCTGATGATGCCATAAAACCTTGGTTTTTAAAGTTTGGAGCTGAGATGAAATGATGGACCACCCACAAACTGCCCCATCCAGGGGTCAATCCCATAATCAGTCACCAAACACAGACACTACTGCATACACCATCAAGATTTTGCTGAAAGGACCCTGATATAGCTGTCTCTTGTGAGGCTATGCCAGNGCCTGGCAAACACAGAAGTGGATGCTCACAGTCAGCTATTGAATTGAACACAGGGTCCCCAATGGAGGAGCTAGAGAAAGTACCCAAGGAG
>NW_018394153.1:22333-28657 GCF_900095145.1 Mus pahari
AAAAAAAGAATCATCTAAAGAATTAAAGGGGCTCTATCACTTTCAGAGTATAAATCTGTAGTTCTCTATTTTAATCAGCCTGTCAGGAACAAATAAATTTTGAAAAGACACTTGTACCCTTTATTTGGCTTTCAGACTATTAAAATAACAGACTCCAAAAAGGAAAAAAAAAAAAAAAAACCTTGGCTTTTGTTGCTTATGTTCTTACACTGCTTCCCGCCATGTAACTATCTTTAGTGCTATTTGCCCTTGCTATAACTGACTTGAGTCTGTCCTTCCTGTAATTCTGGTTGTGTTAGAACTCCTCAGAGTCCAGCTGTCTCTGTGATCCTGTGATTCTGTGATTCTGTAATCCTGAGATTCTGGGTGTGTCAGAGTTCCTGGGTGTCAGTCTGTCTCTAGGACTCTTAAACCCTGGTGTGGCCAAGCTCCTGGGATCCTGGGATCCTTGGTGTGTTGGAGAGTCTATTATTTGAGCCTTCTCTGGGTGCTGTTGGGCTGGGTGCAGAGTTCAAGTCCAAGGTTAACCAGTGCAGACAGGAAGGATCCCAGGCCACTGGTCAGGCAGGGTACCTGCATCCATGGATCATGCTGTTCCCAGTTACTCCCAGTGGTGTTGAACAGATGTTGTGTCCTCCCTACTCCATATCCTACAATCCTAGGCATGCTCGAGCACCTAGGAGTGGAGCCTCCTCTAGGTGCTCTGGAATTGCCTGCAGAGTTCACACGAGAGGTTGAAAACAAACATTTTTATACACTATATTCTGGTTAGGGTTTCCCGTCTCCCTGCTCCTCCCAGTTCCTCCCCAAATCTCCTCCAGCAAACAACACTATGATAAAACAACAGCCAATAAACCAGAATAGGGCAAAACAGAAGAAAAAGAACCAGAGAAAATGCACAACAAATAAAAACAGAGAAACACACGCGTTTACACACACAGGAATCTCATAAAAACATAAAAACAGAAGCCATAACACAGGCACACAGGACCTATAAAGATTCTGTAAGGAAATGAAATTTAAGGCCTGGGATTCATGCAACTTTATGTCCAGAGAAATAGTTGTTTGTAAGCTTGGAAGCCTGAGGTGGAGAGCACGGTGAGACAAGTCTGGGCACGCCCAGGCAGGCCATTGGTGGAACATTCCTGGGACTGAACCAAATGTTCCGCTGACCCACCCCTCAGGTCTCCTAGCATTCCTGCCTTTGCATGTACCATCCTGCAAATGTGTACGTTTAAATGAGCCAATCACAGGTAACTGCGCCAATTCTTGCTACACCCCCCCCCCCATAAAAACCCCTAGCTTTCAGGCCATGAGGTCGGCACCTCTGCCTCCTGTGTGAGGTACATGCTGGCCCGGAGCTCCACCATTAAACTACCTCATGCTTTTATAACAAGAAGGCCTCTTGTGTTTCCTGAGAAATCCTGACTCCTGTGACTTCGGGGGGGGGGTCCCCGAAAATGGGGGTCCTACAATTCCATCAAGAATGTTTTGAGTTAGTCATCTGTTGTGGGGCAAGGAAGGGACCTCCCTGTAAGAGTAGGTGCTTTGTTTCTTGTAGGGAGTGGTGTGCCAAGCCTGAACTGCTGAGTCTGTGTGGATTGCCTGCCTGCTGAGTTAAGGGACTATCACTGGCCTCCCTGGCTAAACTCTGACTGGATCCAGGAGAGGGGGAAGGGATCAGGTCAGAGGACTGAAAACAGGATGCACCCTGGGCTGGGAAGGAGCTGGGGGGGGAGGCTGGGCAAAACAGGATGTGCCCCAGAGGGAGGGGGGAGGATTCTGGGGGAGAAGGCTGTAAACAGTTCAGGTGGGCAAGAGTTGAGGAAGGAGTTGGAGAGTGAAGTTGGAGTTGCGTGGGAACAGAGAGAGGGTTAGAAAAAGCTGCTTGTGAGAGGGAAATGATTAAAAGCTGTTCAGGGACATAAAGAAGTCTGTTTGAAACCTACTTGGCATTTGTGTCTTTCTTCCCCTTCTCTGCTGGTCAGAGTTCCGGGGTCCGAGACAAGGCTTGGCACACTGCTCCCTACAGTTTCTCTGATGAGATTCCCTTGGAGAAACCTAACTTTTCATTAGCAAGTGATTTTTAAATCCAGACTGTTTCTGGATTACTAATGGGTTGAGGGCTTTTGTCCATATTTAATTTCAGCTTTATGATCTCATCTGGTACAGACCTGTGTAGGTCCTGTGCATGTTGCCACCATCTCTGAATTGATATGTGTGTTCATGTGCTGTGTTTACAAGACTGTGTTTTCTCAGTTTCATCCACCCCTCTGTCTCTTACTTTCCTTCTACATCCTTTTCCACAGAGTTCCCTGAGCCTCGAGGAGAAAGATTGTAGGACTGAATGTTTCAATATCNCTCACTCTCTGCCTACTTTTTGACTGTGGGAGTCTGTATTTGTTTTCAACTTCCTCAAAAGGAAGCTTCTCCAATGATGACTGAGCAAGACACAGCTCTGTGAGTCTATGAGTAATGCAAAATGTTACTAGGAGTCATTTTATTTCTACATTCTTTTAGCAAATTAGTAGTATTTGTCTTTTCCCTAGGCCCCTGTCTTCTGATCTCATGTTCTTGACACAGCGGTGTCAAGTACAGATTCCATCTCATGGAATATAAATTTTAAATTAGATATTGGTTATTTCCATGAATTTGTGCCAGGGTTTGTAGATGAATTGGAGTTTACTTTTTTCATTTGGTAGTGTGCATGATACCATTCAGTTGAAGGATCTACATAGGCAATCAGCTTGAATTTTTCATTTTTCGTGATTTGTACAGGAGTTTTCTCAGCAAGAAGGCCATATCATCAGTTTGTGAAGAGCAACCAGTAGTCTTGGCAATAGCCTGGATTGTACAGAGGTTTTATGAAGTATCTTTGGCCAACAACTCAATTAAATATAACCCATTCTTGGTACTGGAGGCTTCATTTAGTCATGAGAGATATTCAGTTGGGGCTCTGCATCCCCTGTTACTTGGTGATTTCATTTAGATCACCTTCATGTGTATGTGAGTATTATGTAAGCTTCTACTGTACTAAGTTTCCATATACTCCCCTGATGTTCCTTGGTTACAGATATCCCTCCTTGTATTCCCTTTCTTGCTTCCACTTTTCTAGCCTTTTCAGTTTGTTCCTCCAGTTCCATCTCCTCTCTGAACCCCCTGCCTCCCAAGCCAGATGAAGGACAATAGACCTCTGCCTGTAATCCAGACAGCTCTAATGAACACAGCAGAAGTGAGATCACTCTCTACCCAAATCTGGATTGCAATTACTGAACTCCTTAGAGGCAAAGGTCACATCATGATAAAGAAGGTTAGGCTTCTGTTTCCCTGCCATAGAACTGGCTTCTCAGCAATCATGTGGCCAGCAGTCTACTAATCTATCTGATATGCTTGCTAGGCCCCAGCCCCAAATGAAGGGCCTCCTCCCTAATGCTTTTGCCTCCCCAACCCCCCACTTTGAGCTACCTAATCGGGACTCCTTATTTCAATAACAAGATGTCCTTCCACACAATCTCTTGGGTTGCTTATACACATTGTAGTCAGCATTCCCTGAGGAGACTGACCCACACTTCCTCTGTACCCTGAGAATGGCTGATGAGGTTGGGTTCATCCACACCTGTTCATCAGCCACTATCTGTTCTATTTCTCCTCCTATACCTAACATCTGTGGGTATATGGATTATAACTAGCTTATCAACAATTTAACAACAAAAATCCACATATAAGAAAATACTATTTTTTATATTTATGAGTCTGAGTTATCTTATTCAGAATCATTTACCTAGATTTATCTATTTATCTGGAAATTTTATGGCTTCACTCTTTTTAATGACAGAATAATATTCCATTGTGAATATGTATCACAGTGTTGTTTGCCTTACAAAAGCTTTGCAATTTAATAAGGTCCCTTTTGTCCATCCTTGATCTTATAGCACAAGCCATTGCTGTTCTCGTCAGGAATTTTTTCCCTGTGCCCATATTTTTGAGGCTCTTCCCCACTATCTCGTCTATAAGTTTCAGTGTCTCTGGTTTTATGTGGAGGTCTTTGATCCACTTAGACTTGAGCTTTGTACAAGGAGATAAGAATGGATAAATTCACATTCTTCTTCATGATAGCTGCCAGTTGAGTCAGCATCATTTGTTGAAAATGCTGTCTTTTTTCCACTGGATTGTTTTAGCTTCCTAGTCAGAGATCAAGTGACCATAGATATGTGGGTTTATTTCTGGGTCTTCAAATCTATTCCACTGGCCTACTTATCTGTTGCTGTACCAGTACCATGCAGGTTTTTTTTTTTTGTTTTGTTTTGTTTTGTTTTTTATCACAATTGCTCTGTAGTACAGCTTGAGTTCAGACATAGTGATTCCACCAGAGGTTCTTTTATTATTGAGAATAGTTTTTGCTATCCTAGGTTGTTTTGTTATTCCAAATGAAATTGCTAATTGCCCTTTCTAACTCAGTGAAGAATTGAGTTGGAATTTTGATAGGGATTGCATTGAATCTGTAGATTGCTTTCAGCAAGATAGTTATTTTTTTTACCATATTAATCCTGCCAATCCATGAGCATGGGAGACCTTTCCATCTTCTGAGATCTTCTTCAATTTCTTTTTTCAGAGACTTGAAATTCTCATCATACAGATCTTTCATTTCCTTAGTTAGAGTCACACCAAGGTGTTTTATATTATTTGTGACTACTGTGAAGGTTGTAGTTTCCCTAATTTCTTTCTCAGCCTGTTTATCCTTTGTGTAGAGAAAGGTCGCTGATTTGTTTGAGTTAATTTTATATCCAGCTACTTCTGGATATAAACTGAAATTGTTTATCAGGTTTAGGGGTTGTCTGGTGTAACTTTTATGGTCACTTATATATACTATCATATCATCTGCAAACACTGATATTTTGATTTCTTCCGTTCCAATTTGTATTCCCTTAATGTCCTTTTGTTGTCTAATTGCTCTGGCTAAGACTTCAAGTACTATATTGAATAGGTAGGGAAAAAGTGGGCATCCTTGTCTAGTCCCTGGTTTTAGTTGATTGCTTCAAGTTTCTCTCCATTTAGTTTGATGTTGGCTACTAGCTTGCTGTATATTGCTCTTATTGTGTTTAGGTGTGGGCCAGGAATTTCTGATCTTTCCAAGACTTTTATCATGAACAGGTGTGGGATTTTGTCTAAAGCTTTCTCAGCAGCTAATGAGATGATCATGTGGTTTTTGTCTTTGAGTTTGTTTATATGGTGGATTATTTGATGGATTTCCATATATTAAACCATCCCTGCATCTCTGGGATTAAGCCTGCTTGATCATGATGGATGATTATTTTGATGTGTTCTTGGATTTGATTTGTGAGAATTTTATTGAGTTTTTTTGCATCGATATTCATAAGGGAAATTGGTCTGAAGTTCTCTTTCTTTGTTGGGTCTTTGTGTNGTTTAGGTATCAGAGTAATTGTGGCTTCGTAGAATAAAATGGATAGAGTACCGTCTGTTTCTTTTTTTGTGGAATGGTTTGAGAATAATTGGAATTAGGTCTTCTTTGAAGGTCTCATAGAACTCTGCACTAAACCCATCTGGTCCTGTGTTTTTGTTGTTGTTGGGTTTTTTGTTTGTTTGTTTGTTTGTTTTTTGTCAGGAGACTATTAATGACTGTTTCTATATCTTAGGGGATATGGGACAGTTTAGGTCATTAATCTTACTTTGATTTAACTTTGGTACCTGGTATCTGTCTAGAAATTTGTCCACTTCATCTAAGTTTTCCAGTTTTGTTGAGTATAAGCTTTTATAGTAGGATCTGATGATATTTTGGATTTCCTCAGATTCTGTTGTTATGTCTCCCTTTTCTTTTTTTTTGTTTTTTAATTAATTTATTATTATTTTCTTTATTTACATTTCAAATGCTATCCTGAAAGTTCCCTATACCCCTCCCCCGCCCCTGCTCCCCTTCCCACCCACTCCCACTACTTGGCCCTGGCCTTCCCCTATAATTAAGTACACTGTAGCTGTCTTCAGACACTCCAGAAGAGGGAGTCAGATCTTGTTACGGATGGGTGTGAGCCACCAGGTGGTTGCTGGGATTTGAACTCAGGACCTTTGGAAGAGCAGTTGGATGCTCTTACCCACTGAGCTATCTCACCAGACCCACATGTCTCCCTTTTCATTTTTGATTTTGTTAATTAGGATACTGTCCCTGTGCCCTCTAGTTATTCTGGCTAAGGGTTTATCTATCTTGTTGATTTTCTCAAAGAACCAGCTCCTGGTTTGTTTGATTCTTTGTATAGTTCTTTTTGTTTCTACTTGGTTTATTTGAGCCCTGAGTTTAATTATTTCCTGCCA
>NW_018394153.1:29042-47401 GCF_900095145.1 Mus pahari
TCCCTGAGGTGGGTTTCATGTAGGTAGGAAAATGTTGGGTCCTGTTTATGTAGCCAGTCTGTTAATCTATGTCTTTTTATTGCAGAATTGAGTCCATTGATATTAAGAGATATTAAGGAAAAATAATTGTTGCTTCCTGTTATTTTTGTTGTTAGAGTTGGGATTCTGTTCTTGTGGCTATCTTCTTTTAGGTTTGTTGAAGGATTACTTTCTTGATTTTTCTAGGGCCTAGTTTCCCTGCTTGTGCTGGAGTTTTCCCTTTATTATCCTTTGAAGTGCTGGGTTCATGGAAAGATATTGTGTGAATTTGGTTTTTCATGGAATACTTTGGTTTCTCCATCTATGGTAATTGAGAAACATTTTTGCTGGGTATAGTAGTTTGGGCTGGCATTTGTGTTCTCTTAGGGTCTGTATAACATCTGTCCAGGTTCTTCTGGTTTTCATAATCTCTGGTGAGAAGTGTGGTGTAATTCTAATAGTTCTACCTTTATATATTACTTGACCTTTTCCCCTTACTGCTTTTAATATTCTATCCTTATTTAGTGCATTTGTTGTTCTGATTATTATGTGTAGGGAGGAATTTCTNTTCTGGTCCAGTCTATTTGAAGTTCTGTAGGCTTCTTGTATGTTCATGGGCATCTCTTTCTTTAGGTTAGGGAAGTTTTACTCTATAATTTTGTTTACTGGCCCTTTAAGATGAAAATCTTCATTCTCATCTATACCTATTATCCTTAAGTTTGGTCTTTCATTGTGTCCTGGATTTCCTGTATGGTTTTTAGTTAGAATCTTTTTACATTTAGCATTTTCTTTAATTGTTGTGTCTATGTTCCCTATGGAATCTTCTGCTCCTGAGTTTCTCTCTTCCATCTCTTGTATTCTGTTGGTGATGCTCGCATGTATGGCTGGTGATTTCTTTCTTAGGATTTCTATCTCCAGAGTTGTGTCCCTTTGGGTTTTCTTTATTGTTTCTACTTCCCTTTTTAGATCTTGGATTGTTTTGTTCAATTCCTTCACCTGTTTGGTTGTGTTTTCCTGTAATTCTTTAAGGGATTTTTGTGTTTCCTCTTTAAGGAGTTCTACCTGTTTAGCAGTGTTTTCCTGTTATTCTTTGAGGGCTTTTTGTGCTTCCTCTTTAAGGGCTTCTACCTGTTTGGCTGTGTTCTTCTGTAATTCTTTAAGTGAGTTATTAATGTCCTTTTAAAAATCCTCTACCTGCATCATGGATATGATTTTAAATACCAATCTTGCTTTTCATGAGTGTTGAGGTATCCAGGACTCGCTGTGGTCTGAGTGCTGGGTTCTGATCATGCTGTGCAGTCTTGGTTTCTGTTAGTAAGATTCTTACCTTTGCCTTTTGCCATCCAGTAATCTCTGGTATTAGATATTCTAGGTGTCTCTGGCTGGAGCTTGTTCCTCCTGTGAGTCTGTTAGGCTCTGTCAGCACTCCAGGGAGACCAGCTCTCTCCTTAGTCCCTGGGTCAGATCACTCTCTGTAGGCAAGCTCTTCTCTGGCTGGGAAGGTGCACAGAGGTCTGAGGTTCAGCTCTGCCTCCTGGCTAAGAATGAAGGCCTGAAGGGACCCTGTCCAAGAAGCTCTGTTGCTTCAATGGCCTGAACCTTTTCTGTGCAGACCAACCTCAGAGGAACCCCAGATAGAAAATGGAGATATCACTTGAGTCCCAGGGTCACAGCATTCCTTGGGGGCAAGCTCTCTTCTGGCAGGGAAGGTACACAGAAGTCTGAAAATCAGTTCTGCCTCCTGGCTGAGGATGAAGGCCTGAAGGGACCCTGTCCAAAAAGCTCTGTTTTTTTCTGTGGCCCACACCTCTCCTCAAGTACAACTCTTTTCTTTGTTGGGTCTTTATGTTGGGTTCAGTTATAAGGGTAATTGTAGCCTCATAAAATTAAGCAATGTTCTTTTTTCTCCATTTAGTGAAAATATTTGAGAGCATTAATATTAACTTTTTGAAAATGTAGTAGAATTCTGTATTAAAGTTGCCTGGTGCTGTTTTTTTTTTTTTCCTTTTTTCTTTTTTCTTTGGTTGGGGTACTTTTAACAACTGCTCTTACTTTACTAGGGTATATAGGTCTATTTAAAATATATATCTCATGTAGATTTAAGATAAGTGATAGTTATTGAGAAATATTATCCATTTCTTTTATATTTTCCAATTTGGTGAAGTACAGGTTTTTATAGTATGTCCTTCTGATTTTCTGGATCTCCTTGCTCCTTGGTGTCTGCTTTTATGTCCACCGTTTTTTTGTTTGTTTGTTTTGGTTTGGTTTTTTTGGTTTTTCGAGACAGTTTTTCTCTGTGTAGCCCTCGCTGTCCTGGATTCACTTTTTAGACCAGGCTGGCCTCAAACTCAGAAATTCGCCTGCCTCTGCCTCCAAAGTGCTGGGATTAATGGCGTGCACCACCACCGCCAGGCATGTCCACCTTTTCATTTTTAAATGTGTTAATTTGTAACTTATCTGTCCACCCTTTAGTTAATTTGGCTAAGGGTTTTTCAATATTTTTGTAGGTATAAAATCTGAAATGCTGCTGTATTAAATGAACTAAGTTGAGGACATTATTTTTTTTAACATATTTGTTTGATTCTTTGTGAATTTCATTTCATGCACCCCAATCCTACTCAGTTTTCAGTCCTTCTGCATCTGCCTTTACTCTTGTAACTTTGCAGTGAATAGAAAATTTTAAAAATATGTTGAAATGCAAAACAAATCACAAATTCACAAATTTAAAAACATTGAAAATATTCTTTATATCCTACTTTCCTACAATGTGATAAAAACTGAAGCAAACAGCATACAACTCTCTGGTGATATACAAAAGTGCATGGAAATGAAACAACTCATGATGGAACAATGACTGAGTCATAGAAGAAATGAAGAAAGAAATAAAAACTTCCTAGAATTAAATTCAAATGAAAATACAGCAAAACCTTTGGGACACATTGAAAGCATTCCTATAATGAAAATGTATAGCTTTAAGTGCCTTTATTAAAAAATCAGACAGAACAGAAGCAAATGATACAAATAAAAATTTTGGAAAAACAAGCACAGATTAAAACCAAATCTAGTAGACAGTCACAAAAAATAAATATCAGAGCAGAATCAAATTAAAGAAAACAATACAAAGAATCAGTGCATCTAAAAGGTGGCTCTTTGCAAAATTAATGAAGATTGACAAACCCCTGGCCCTACTAACCCAAAGAAAGAAAGAACAAAGAAAGAAAGAGAGAAAGAAAGAGAGAAAGAGAGAAAGAAAGAGAGGAAGAAAGAAAGAAAATGAAGAGAGAGAGAAATAGAAAAAGAACCCAAATCAAAGGACTCAGAAATGAACAGGGAAACATTACAACAAACACTCAAAAAATCCAGAATATTGTAAGCAAATACTTTAAATACATATACTCTATTAAGCTGCATAACCTAAAGAAATTGCTGTATTTCTATATTCTGCCAAATTACCAAAATTAATCTAAGAACTAAACAGCCCAAACAGAGACATAATAAATGAAAAGATTGAAATAATACTAAAAAGTCTTCCAGCCTAAAAAAAATAAAGCCTGGGGACAGAGAGATTCATAGCAGAATTTCACCACACATTCAAAAACCTACAGCCAGTCCTTTTCAAACTATTAAAGAAATAGAAACAGAAGGAGTACGTCCAAAGAATTTCTATGAAGCCAGCATCACTATAAAAACAAAACAAGGTAATGGTACAATTAAACAAAACAACAACAACACAGTAACAACAAAATGAACTACAGGCCAATAGCAATGATAAACATAGACTCAAAAATACTCAATAAAATATTTGTAAACAGAATACATACTCATATAAAAAGATTATACAACATGACCAAGTTGACTTTATTCCATAAATGTAGGGATAATTCAACAGACATAAGGCAATAAATATTAATAAACTGCATAATTTGACTTAAAGAAAAAGTCACATGAACATATCAACAGATGCAGAGAAAAACTTTGAAAACACCAAACAAGTTTCCATCATAAAAATGGGAGTGGGTAGGTTGGGGAGCAGGGTGGGGGAAGTGTATAGTGGGCTTTGGAGATAGCATTTGAAATGTAAATAAAGAAAATATCTAATAAAAATGCCTTTAAAAAAGACCTAGAGAATGTAGGTCTAGGAGGAATATACTGCAATCTAGTTAAAGCTGTGTGGGGGAAACACATAGTTGACATTACTCTCATTGAAGAAAAGCTTGAAGCAATCACTGAGAAATCAGGAACATGACAGCATCCCCCACTCCTTTAAATACTTTGCTCAAAGTACCAGCTACCTGGAGTAATAAGACAAGAGATGGAAACTGAAAGGATACAAATATAGAAAAAAATTAGTCACACTATCTCTATTTGCAGATTACATGATCGTGTACATTAACCATCCAAAGAACTCTACCAGAAAATTTCTTGAAATCAGAAATTCAGCAGTAAATTTGCACAAAAGAATAGCTTTTAAATTATACTGCATTTGTAAGATGAAGTTATTGTGTGCTGTGGAGACACAGTATGGGTGTACCTTTCAATGACTCTAGATAACAATGCCAAAGAATGAAAGGTTCCTGCCTATTTTAAGTCATGTTGTTTGGGAGAAATTTTGTAGTCTTCACTCTAGACCCCAGGAAAAGTCAGCTGAATGGCTTTGAGCTGCCCCACTGTAATGATAAACTGGTTCAGCCCCTAGTGACTTGGCTTAGGGCACCCCTCCATGATGACATGGTTCAGCCTGCCAAGGGTTTAGGAGAGGAACTAGCACCTCCTTTTTTACCAGCTGAACCTTTAAGAGTGGTCTCTTTTAGGCTCTTTTTGCTCTCCCTGTCCCTCTCCCTCCCCTCCCCACCACCTCTCCCTACCCCCTCCCTCTCTTTCTCTCTCTCTGCTCTCACTTTTGGCTTGAGAAAGCCATCATGGAAGGAGCTCTGGGTAAGAGATAGGGCTTTTCTCTTTCGACTTGCAAGAATCACAGAGAAGCAGCCAGCAGGACACAGGTGAAACAGGACTCTGGGAAAGAATGCTAAGGAGCCCTCCTGGGTTTGGAGGAGCTCAAGAGAAAGGTAGACTAGCTTGGGAGAAGGACACAGATAGAAAGAGATTTCTAAAAAGTAAGCAATTTGGTTATAGAATCAGGTTTGTAAATAGATATTTTGTATATAGTCAAGAGAATAAAATTACCTGGCTGAGCTAGCAGGTTTTCTACCTCAGGTTCCACCTCCTGAGTGTTTACTGGTATCAATATTAGTAAAATTTAAATGGATAAACCTTACCATTAACTTTAGTAACTTAATATTTGACAAAGATGGCAAAATAAGCCAGATCTCATTTTTTATGAGATTGTTCATAACAAACACATTTTTATGAATTTGTTGACTTTTAGATTTAATTTTGGTGGTTTGAGTGAATCTAGAAAATCATATATTTCTTTAAGATTTTCTACTTAATGGAGTACAGGATTTGAAAATATCCTTTTGGGCTGGAGAGATGGCTCTGCGGTTAAGAGCACTGACTGCTCTTCCAGAGGTCCTGAGTTCAATTCCCAGCAACCACATGGTGGCTCACAACCATCTGTAATGGGATCTGATGCCCTCTTCTGATGTGTCTGAAGACAGCTATAGAGTACTCATTAAAATAAATAAATCTTTTTAAAAAAAAAGAAAATATCCTTTTACAATATTATGAAGTTCTTTGATGCCTCTTTTGTTGTTTCCATGTTCATCTTTGAGTCCGTTTATTTGGGTCCCTCTTTTTTTCTTTTGATCAGTTGGGCCAAGAGTACCTCCATTTTGTTTATATTCTAAAGAATTGCTTTTTATAATTGTTGATTTTTCCTTTGTTTCTGTTTTGTTGATTTCTGCTTTTTATTTTCATTACTTTCTATGTCAAGTGGGTTTATTGTGTTTTCCGCCACTTTTTGTGTTGCATCATTAAGTAATTTATTTGTACTTTTGTTTTAGGGTAAAATGTTCTGTAGATATCTGTTAAATCCATTTGTTTCATGACTTCTGTTAGTTTCACGGTGTCCTTGCTTAGTTTCTGTTTCCAGGATCTGTCCATTGATGAGAGCGGGGTGTTAATGTCTCCCACTATTACCGTGTGTGGTGCAATGTGTGCTTTGAGCTTTACTAAAGTTTCTTTAATGAATGTGGATGCCCTTGCATTTGGAGAATAGATATTCAGAATTGAGAGTTCATCTTAGAATATTTTACCTTTGATGATTATGAGGTGCCCCCCTTGTCTTTTTTGATTACTTTGGGTTGGAAGGCGATTTTATTCGATATTAGAATGACTACTCCAGCTTGTTTCTTTGGACCATTTGCTTGGAAAATTGTTTTCCAGCCTTTTACTCTGAGGTATTGCCTGTCTTTGTCCCTGAGGTGGATTTCCTGTAAGCAGCAAAATGTTTGGTCCTGTTTATGTTAGTCGATGTCTTTTTATTGCAGAATTGAGTCTATTGATATTAAGAGTTATTAAGGAAAAGTAATTGTTGCTTCCTGTTACTTTTGTTGTTAGAGTTGGGATTCTGTCCTTGCAGCTATCTTCTTTTAGGTTTGTTGAAGGATTACTTTCTTAACTTTTCTAGTGAGTCATTTCCCTCCTTGTGTTGGAGTTTTCCCTTTATTATCCTTTGAAGGGTTGGATTCATGGATAGATATTGTGTGAATTTGGTTTTGTCATGAAATACCTTGGTTTCTCCATCTATGGTAATTGAGAGTTTTGCTGGGTTTAGTAGCCTGGGCTGGCATTTGTGTTCTCTTAGGGTCTGTATAACATCTGTCCAGGATCTTCTGGCTTTCATCATCTCTTGTGAATATTCTGGTATAATTCTAATAGATCTGCCTTTATAGGTTACTTCAACATTTCCCCTTACTGCTTTCAATATTCTATCTTTATTTAGTGCATTTATGGTTCTGATTATTATGTGTTAGGAGTAATTTCTTTTCTGGTCCAGTCTATTTGGAGTTATGTAGACTTCTTATATGTTCATGTGCATCTCTTTCTTTAGGTATGGGCAGTCTTCTTTTATAATTTTGTTGAAGATATTTGCTGGCCCTTTAGGTTGAAAATCTTCATTCTCATCTATACCTATTATCCTTAGGTTTGGTCTTCTCATCGTATACTGGATTTCCTGGATGTTTTGAATTAGTATGTTTTTGCATTTTGCTTTTCTTTGATTGTTGTGTCCATGTTTCCTATGGAGTCTTCTGCACCTGAGATTCTCTCTTCCATCTCTTGTATTCTGTTGGTGACGCTCTCATCTATGGTTCCTGTTTTCTTTCCTAGGATTTCTACCTCCAGAGTTGTTTCCCTTTGTGATTTTTTTATTGCTTCTACTTTAACTTTTTTTATCCTGGATGATTTTGTTCAATTCTTTCACCTGTTTTGTAGTGTTTTCTAAGGGATTTTTGTATTTCCTCTTTAAGGGCTTCTAGCTGTTTACCTGCGTTTTCCTGTATTTCCTTCTTAAAGTCCTCCGTCATCATCAAGAGAATTGAGTGTAGATTCATGTCAGGCTTTTCTGGTGTGATGGTGTATCCAGGACTTGCTATGGTGGGAGAGTTTGATTCTGCTGATGCCAAGTAACCTTGGTTTCTGTTGCTTTTGTTCTTAAGCTTGCCTCCTGCCATCTGATTATCTCAAGTGCTTGCTGCCCTCAATATATCTGATTGCAACCTGTCCTTCCTATAATCCCAGTTGATTCAGGACTCATCAGAGTCCAGCTTTCTCTGTGACTCTTTGATTCCAGGCTCCTGTGAACCTGAGATTCTGGGTATTTCAGAGTTCTTGGCAGTCAAGTTTCCTCTGAAACTGGTGTGATCAAGTTCCTGTTATGTTGAGATCCTGTTTTCCTAAGATCCTGGGCATGTTACAGCACCTGGAAGTGGTGTCTCCTCTGAGGACCAAGGTGGGGGGGGGGGCGCTCTCTGGTGTGTGTTGAACCAAGGTATACCTGTACTGATCAGGAGGAATCTGAGCCACTGGTCAGGCATGGGTCCTATGTCATTGCTCCTGCTGTCACAGGCCCATCAGACAGTCCTCAGAGTTCGTGCCTAAGGGGCCCCAGAGCTGGCATAAACCGGAAAGGACTTGTGCCCCTGGTCAGGCAGGTTTTCTGCTTCCCTACTGCTGGCTCAGGTCCGGCACAATTAGATTGGAACCAATGTTGTGTTCCCCTCACCAGTGATCCTAAGATCCTGTGGAGAGTCCTCCAGGGTACGTGGGATCGTCCTCAGAGTTGGCCCCCAAGGGGCCCCAGAGCTGGTGCCAACTGGAAGGGTAGAATTTGTTTCTTTAATCTGGTTGTTAAGTCTGTGTCTTTTGAGTAGAGAATTGAGGCCATTTGTGTTTAAATTATTACTGAAACGGGTGTGTTAGCTCTGAAGATCATTCTGTTGATTTTGGGTGTTGTTTTCTTCTCAGCAGTACTTTGTGCTTTAATAATTATCATGTGTATTCTTTCTACAGTCTTTCCGATATGCTCGTTTCTCTATTCAGCCCAAACAATGCTTCCTGTATCTTCTATAGATTTAGCTTATTGAACATAAAAAATTTTAGAGGCTGTTTATATTATGGGAAAATGTTTTCTTCTTCAGTCATCTCACTAGAATTGTTGGATATATTACCTCATGTTGTCTGTCACAGTGCTTCAGGACTTGGAATGTATTTCTATGGTTCTTCTGACTTTGAACTCTCCCACTGAGAAATTAGCTGCTCTTTTTGTGGGTTTTCTGTTGTTTGTGATTTGTAGTTTTTCTCTTGTAACATTCTATACACTCTTTGTTCTATTTAATGTGTATACATAGTTCTTGACTATGTGATACCATTGAGATTTTGATTTCCAGTTTTGTTCACTTGGTGTTTTGTGGACTTTTTGTATTTGTATGGATATGTCCTTGCATAATTTAAGGCAATTTTCACCTATGATCTTATTGAAGAATAACGACATTGAGTGGAGATTCTTCTCTTGTCAGCTGTGCCTCTAATAGCAAGGTTTAGATTTTACACGGTGTCTCATATTTCTTTTGTGTTCTTTTCTTCTGTTTCATTTTTTATTCATATTCTTTATTTATTTGATTGATATATCTTAATTCAACTTTGGGATCTGATATTCTGTCTGCTGCTTGATTCGTTCTATTTATAATGCTTTCCTTTGAGTGTTCTAGCTCAGTTATGGGGTTTTCACTGTCATCTTCATTTCAGACAGGGAATGCCAGACTAAGCTGGTACACCGGTTATGGGACCTAGGCTAAATCTGGTATTTTGCAGAAAAGGTGTGGATAAGGAGGTCAGGGGTACTCACTAAGCTAGACCCTGGTGGAATACATAGGAGCTCTGGCTATGGAGTGGGTAGTTGGTATAGCACAAAGGATTCTCTGTGAACATGCAGATAGTTGTGTCCTAGAGCACATGTTGAGATGGTTTGTGTTGTAGGCAGAAGTAAGTTTTTTTTTTTCAGTGTAGTGGAATATGTATTTAAAAGGAATGCCTTTATTATTTTCTTAATTTCACTGGTGTCTGCTGTATCGGCTCCCATTTCAGGTCTAATATTCGCAATTTGTGTCTTAGCTTTATTTCTGTTTAGCAAAGGGCCTCTCAATCTTGATTCATTTTTCAGAGCACCAACACATCTGTTCATTGATCCCTTGTTTTAATTTTAGTTTACATAATTTCTACCAAGTTGCCCCTCCAAATTTTCCACTCTCCCCCACCAACTCTCTCCTTCTCCCTTTTCCAGGAGACATTTTGTAAATATAGTACTTATGATATTTCTTGAAAAGATAAACATTTAAATAAATATAATTATAAATCTCTGTCACATTTTTTAATTGTGAATTTCATTTTCTTCAGCCTCTTTCCACTTTATTCTTAGCTAATATCCTATTGGAAGACTTTTATTATTTAAGTAAAAAAATAAAAGTCACCTTTTTTGTTTTCACCATTTCTTTATTGGGTGTGCACTTTCATGTCACATTGTATATGTGCAGGTTAGTGACTTACTTATGGTTGTTCTCTCCTTTTAGTATGTGGGTCATTGGGATGGAATGCATGTGATGAGCCTGGGTGAAGGATGCCTTTGCCCCATTGGCCCATCTTGTCTCCCTAAATGTCACCATTGAAACCTAGGATGGATTTGAATTAAAAGAATAACCAAGGTGCCAGTCATAACCTATAAAAAAGGAGTCACTGGCAGTTATGCGTCAATATTAAGAGACATTTGTCAGTTACTTCTTTATCTGAGTATGTGATATAAAGTATCCTGTTAATACAATCACCACAGTTGGCCAAAGTGTAGGCATGGAAGAACAATGCATAACAGGAGCCTAGAGACTTTTGTCTAAACCATGGAGGAGGGAAATTTTCTATTCCTCCTGGTTGAGAAATACAGCATGGTATACCAGAAGCCTCAAATTGGCCATGTAGCTAAGGACATTCTTGAATGTCTGATCCTCCCACCACTACTTCCCAAGTGTAATAATTATATACGTGTACATTACCATGTGTGGTAATACATACAATAGTTACTGTTATGTGGTGCTGGGTTTCAAACCAAGATATTAATCCCTTGTACATACAGAGGCATGCATTCTACCAACTGACATACATCCCAGCCTCACAGCTCATTTCTAGTGTCTATACAGTTGCATTACCTCACCACTGTGTTCTCTGTAAGAAAGATTACTTTTCCTAAGTGTGTTTTGAAGATGATTTTCTTTTAATTTTAGCATCAGTGTTATTAATTTNTAGATGACACCCTGAAGTGTGGAGGCTACCAGGAAGGTTTTGCAAGCAGGAAGGACACNTCGGGGAATCTGAAATGTCTTTGTACTTCTGTTAAAGGAAATGTTATTATTATTACTTTTGTTGTTTTCACAAGGACTGGGATCAGTTAATCCACACAGACAGATATGGCCTGGAGAGAATAGCTCACACATGGGAAACCCAGAGCTCAGCTGTTCCTATTGTACTGTTTTCCTGGAAGTAGAGAAGTTCACTTTTCCCTTTGATGTTGCCACTGTGTAAAAACCTCAAGGTCAGAACTGCCTTCTCCAGATGACACCATAACTATGGGTCTAGAGGGAGATGAGCTGATGACATTCCTTCCTTATAACTACCTCTTAGGGCCTCATTCTGTAAGGATGTTCATCAAAGGGCCAGCTGGTGAGTGTGTCTTTTTCTTTTTATTAATAGTGAGAGTTGTAAGTAGGTGGTAGAATAGGACCAGGATTCTGTAATAAATGTTTGGAGAATCTCTGTTTAGAATTTTGCTTTTGAGTGATTCTGTAGCATAAACAAACACAACAGATTCTTGTAGATGTAGAAAAATCTGCGTAATGATTTATAAATAACATAGATTTCACCTAATATGGTTTCAGAATTTTATACACTTGACAGTCAAAGGGGACTGCTGGGGAAAGTATGGGGTCTAGCAGAACAGTGGGCACAGACAGGAAAGGCTCTCTTAGATCTATTCTGGCTATTTCAAATATATCTGGAAATCTCATCTTACTTATTTACTAAATCCTTGAAAAGTTATTCTTACATGAATTTAAGCTTGCACATTTCAGTAAGAGTCTGAATATCTTAAAGTAAATTTAGTTTTAATATTTCAAGTTTTCTAAATCATAATTTGTGACATTGATATTGATATAATAGATTAAGTTTTCTATTAACCGAGAGAAGAATATTTGCAATTCTTGAATGGTATATAATTATTTAAATTCAAAATTGCTAATGCTTCTTCTAATAGTTACAAACTACAGTGGCATGATAAAATAGATATTCAGAAAAATACCAAATAAATTCCAGATTAGCTGGTGATTATTACAAGTCCATTTTTATTTTGCTAGAGTATCATTTACTAATATACAATATATAATATATGAAAATAAAATAATAAATGAATGAAGGTGTGTCACACACCTATGATCCCAGTTCAAACCTAAGGCAAGAGTGTCATTACTTTGATTAGAGAGTGAGAACCTATCTCTCACACACAGAAATATACGACCAAATCAATGTAGAAAACATAAAATGCCGAGTTATACTGACATCATTGTCAATAAATAGAACAAAATAATGCCAAAAATTTTCATTAATTCACTGGCAAAATAGTATCAACACCACAAAAAAACAACTGATATAAATACGAGTTTATGTTTATAAGCTTTATAGAATTTTCAGTTTGTTTGAATAAATTACATAAAAAGTCTGCCCTAGTTCACTAGGCAGGGTCCAAGATCTGATTAAGCCAACCAGAAAATATGTGACACACCCTTTATTCTCCTTAATGATCATTTCATTTACAAAAAATATTTTATAATTCTCAGTGTTTCAGTCACGTGATATACAGTTATTCATGTTACCAGTGCTGGCATACAGTATGCTATACTTCTATTCTTAGGTCCAGTAGTTCAATAATTTCATACAAACATGCACAGACACACACAGACACTCACATAAACACACACACACACACACACACACACACACACACAACATGTTCACAACATGCAGTGAACATTTTCATATCTTTGCCAAACTCACCCTATATAACTTATAATGAAGCTCAGGCTATGATTGCTTCCCAACAGTCTTTGCAGCAACATTTCTGCTGCTGCTGCTTCATCTCATGGGAACAGGCTTTTAACTGTGAGACTGTGTTAATCTANTCAGCTTCGTGTGCTTTCAGTACACTTAGACTAAACTCAGTTTCCAAAGAATAATTCATGTATTTAAGTTATTAAAGAGGATCAGGTAATAGCTGTGAATTAATACCTAATTAATAAGTGATCAGGATTTATTCAGGCTGTGTTTATATATTTCATAAAGATTCCATGGAATTAGCTTTGGTGGCTAAGGTCTTCATGTCCTGAGAGTTCTGAAGACTTATTCTTGCTGCTGACAGTGGACAGTACATCAGCCAACACCATCTATCTTGACACCTGAAGGACACATACGCACTTCAGGTTCTCTCTGAGCAGGCATACAGCTTTTTGAATATTACTCACTAAATATGATAAATCTTAAAATAGTAATGAAAACTTTGATCTGGTATATTTGTATGTTCCTTATCTTAAGAAATTTCCACAAAGCAGTAGGCAAAGATCACCAGAAATTGATCAAAAAAGACTGTTCTAAAATCAAATACTGATATAATGATGGGGTGAAATGGTTTTTCTTGGAAGAATGTAGTTCTATGGAGAGAGCAGCTCTTGGTCACTTCTGTTTCAGGTCTCTTCAGACAGATGCTTTCAGGCTGCTTAATCTTTTGGTCCGGGTAAATTTAATAGTGATGGCTTCTCTACTGTTACCAATGTTGATGGGAACACTTTGGGTTTTCTTACTTACAACTAAATTTTACAACCTACACTAATGGGAAAGCCAGAAATAGTGACAACTATACTTCCAGTGTCTGTTCTGAATCTGCTGCAGTGTTTTCAGATTGACCTGAGCAGCCCAGACATGCACCCTACTACAGAGTGCAAGGTTAGTGAGTGTCCAGTGTCTCACAGTGGGTCCAGTTCTTCTTAGCACTATATTTCTTTGTAGAATCTAACTGTGACCTTTCTTTAATTCTATAACTTTCTGATTAACATTATATTAGTATTGAATCTTATAATTTTTCAGTTATGGAACTTTCAGTGTCATCAAATAAAAATATCTGCTACACATTGAAAATTTAAATTAAACAACTCAGATTGGCATGAACACCAGTAGCTTCAGCACTCAGGAGGCAGAAGAAAAGAAACATAAATTTAAGAAGATCCTGGGCTACATAGCAAGGTGAAGCCTGCATCAGCACAAAACAACAGAGCAAAGACCAGTCAGAGCCTGAGGACCTGTGGGCTCAGGTAAGAGTGTTCCTGGGATGTGCCCGCTACTTAGATTGACCCTAGCATTACAATTAATTTTTCAAAGAAAACAAACGAGTTTCCTTAGTGTATGCATATGTTAACAACTCAGTGTGTAGTCATGGTAACTCTAGTTTTTTTTCTGGTGCAGTGAACCCCAGAGAAAGATGCCACTTGATGAATTAGAAGAGGCATCATTTCCTGTATGTGATAAACATTTGTAAAGCAGTGGACATGAAGTAGAAAGGTGAATTGCAAAACATTGGAATAAGAAAAAAAATCATTTAAAATTACTTTCTTTTATCTTATTTTGTTATCATTTTTTAAAAAAGATTATTTTATCTTATTTTATACTCATATATAAATAAGATACTGTTGCTCTCTTCAGATACACCAGAAAAGGGCATTGGATCCCATTGCAGATGGATGTGAGCCACCTTNTGGTTGCTGGGAATTGAACTCAGGACCTCTCAAAGAGCAGTCGAAGCTCTTAACCACTGAGCCATCTCTCCAGCTACTTTGTTATCATTTTTATAAGGCTTATATATAAAAAATGTCACATATTTATAAATTGTACATGTATAATTAATAATGAATGATTATATATATGATTTGACCATTTGCAAATTTAAAGTTGGGATTGGCTTACAGATCTTATAGTTGAATTAAATACTATCCTGGAGCTTTTAATATATATATATATATATATATATATATATATATATATATATATATATATATTTGTGTGTGTGTGTGTGTGTGTGTGTGTGTTTTCCAGCATGTATGTTTATGCACCACTCGCATGCCTGAATCAGAAGAGAATGGACTCCCTGGAACTAGAATTATAGATAGTTATGAGCCATCAGGTCATTGCTGGGAAAACAAACCCAGGTCCTTTGTAAGAGCATAAAGTGCTCTTAACACTGAGCTATCTCTTCAGCTCCTGTCCTGGCGCTTTTACAAAACAGAACATCACTGTGCAGCTACTGTCAGTTTATGTCAGTGGAAGAATCAGATGTTTGGCTCTGGCAATTGGAATGAATCGATTCCTTTTCTAGAGTAAGCAAAAATGTTGTAAATACAAAATGTATGACATATGGCCTTATACTCCTGGTGAGGTTTTAGAGTGAACTCATCACTAACTTCTGTGTTATTTCCATACATGCATGCATTTATTATATTACATATGTAAATATAATAGTGAACTTGAAAGTATAATTGTATGTCCTGTTTTTTACACAAGAATCTGAGTAAGTGTATTAGTTTTCTCTTTCTCTCTTACAAGCTTGTCTTAATGTACTGAATTAATTTGATAAAATAATGACACTGGAAACCAGGCCAAATAACTAACATAGGCACCAAAGGTAAGACTGTTAAGATAAACTGTAAAAAATGTGTGGGTGCTGATGATGTAAAATAGCACTGGGAACATTGTTTTTCACTCATGAGAAGGAATGTCTTTTGAAACAGTCACTCTAAAACAGAATCACTATCTGGTCATCCTTGGTGAGTTCTTTGTCATAATGTGTTGAAATCTGTGTGTGTCTTAGCATCACATGTTCTCTCTTACAGGAGGCTCCCAGCTCCATGTCTTCAGATGAGATTATGTAGCCTGTAGAAACTATGGAACTCAGGAAAACAAAATGGGACCATTGACAGGATAGGAGTGGGGTTGTAGTTAACAATATAAAACAGTGCAAGTCACTTACTCAAGGAAAGGGGCAAAGAGGGGCACATTAAAGAGGGAGAGAGAGAAGAAGGTGGAAAGAGGGTAAAGGGAATTGTAGGACACAGGGATCTGAGAAAGGAAATGCCTCCCTAGGGAATGAGGGAAACATAAATCCAGGAGTATGTGGGAGCAAGGTAACAGAGCATAACAACACAATTGCTCTGATGGGGGATTGGAAAAATGCATGGGGGATCCTTACAAATAAAGGAGAGAGATAAATGCAGAAGACACTAGATAGGTAAAATAACAACAGGGATGGCTGAAATGCCATTAGAAATGATCTACCTCCCCTTCCCCTGCAAAATAAAAGACATCTAGTATATGTGTTGAACCAGCAGTTCATTACACCTGCAGTAGAATCTCACAAAAGGTTTAAATGGGATGAGAACTAATCTTGGAGATACCTAGGTCTATTTATAGCCATAGTTAATGGTTAAAATTTTAATAGGTGTGGAGTTACACTAATGGTCTCCAACTGTATCTTTGATTTCATTCCAGATCTGAGAGATGCACGATCTCTTGGAAAAAGAAACAAAAACAGATGAATCAAAAAAGATATTTTGCTGACTAAATCACTGGGATTATTATGAATTATCATTGTGATTGCTTTAGAAGTATTAATCATGACACAGAGAGTTTCAAATTTGGGTATAACAAATTATGGCATATGTGACTGATGTGATGTTTTTTATTTCTTTTGTGATTTTTTTCCAGCTCAGCATAATTTTTATTTGTTTGTACAAATGTGGTTTATGTTGTGTGCACTTCACTATATTTTTAGGTGTCAACTACGAAATTAGTTGATTTAAGTCAATAGGACTGGATTTCTAAGATATGAGGAGGCTCAGGTGTAATACAGGCACAGAACGTGTACATTCTACGTAGATGTGACTGGGACTGCATGTAGTTTCTATACTGTTCTATACAGAGAGAAGATGTGTAGAGAGATTTATAGAAATGTAGGGAATGATGTCCAGTATGCAACATCAAAAGTTAGAGAAAGTTTTCAAGAATAAGTAGCTAATCGATGCCTCAATGTAGGGAATGCCAGGGATGGGAGGTGGGAGTGGGTGGGTGGGTCGAGGAGCACCCTCATAGAAGCACGGAGAGGGAGGATGGGATAGTGGTTTCTGGAGTGGAAACCTGGAAAGGGGATAACATTTGAAATGTAAGTAAATAAAATGTTCAATTAAAAAATAAGTATCTAAAAAAGATTAATGGTATAGATATACTAACCAGAGAATCATAAGTTTGATGTATCTAATATTTTTTTTTCAGATATTTGAAATATGCTTCCTCTATGTGCTTAAGATAAATATGCTTTCTAATTATGTTTTCATTAAATAATATCCTTTATTTCCAAGCTGGGCTTGGAGCTATAGCCAATATATTTCTCCTTTTTTCCTACACTGTGATTATCCTGTGTCACAGATCTAAGCCCATGGACTTGATCTCCTGTCAATTGACCTTCGTTCACATAATGATGTTTCTCACTGGAGGGAATGTTTGGCTTACAGATTTATTTGGGTCATTGAACATTGTCAATGACTTCATATGTAAGGCAACTGTTTACATATACAGAGTGATGAGAGGCCTCTCTATCTGCATCACCTGCCTCCTGAGTGTGTTCCAGGCTGTGACAATCAGTCCCAATACCTCTTTGTTGGCAAAATTGAAATACAAACTAAAAAAATACATGATCTTTTCTTTCTTCTATTTTTGGTCTTTCAATTTGTCATTCAGCAGTAACCGGATCATCTATACTGGTGCTTATACCAATGTGAGTGAGACCAGCCAGTTGAAGGTCACTAAATACTGCTCCCTCTTCCCCATGAACTACATCATCAGGGGACTGATTTTAACCATGACAACCTTAAGAGATGTGTTTCTTGTAGGAGTCATGCTGACTACAAGCACATACATGGTGGTTATCTTGTTCAGACATCAGAGGCAATGCAAGCATCTGCATAGCATCAGCCACCTGAGAGCCTCCCCTGAGAAAAGGGCCACCCAGACCATCTTGCTGCTGGTGATTTTCTTTGTGGTCATGTACTGGGTGGACTTCATCATCTCATCCTCCTCAGTCCTGTTATGGATGTATGACCAGTCATCCTGACTGTTCAGAAGTTTGTGATGAATGCCTATCCCACAATTACTCCATTGGTACAAATCAGTTCTGATAACAGAATAATCATGCAAATAATGTGCAAAAATTATGCCACTAGATATTTTAAAAAGTGTAATTTTCCTCTTATTTAAAAAGCAATTTGTTTATTTTTTTTGTATGTATCCGTTTTGGACTGGCACGTATATGCATGTGTGCATTCTTGTTTATTGTACAACATAAATTCATGTTCCCACAGGAATTCTCTTAGTGCCTCCCTTTTACTCTTTATCATAAGTGTTCCCTTGATGCCAATGTTACTCAAAAGATTATCCTTGCTGATAGTAACTTTTAAAAGCTTTTTGAAAAATTATGTTTTAATTTACTCTAAATGATCAAGAATATTATACATATTTGATTGTAGCTTTAACTCTGGTTCCTAGCTTTAATTTCTATGGTTTCATAATAGTAATGAGTTTAAAGTTTCCAGTTTTTACTACTAATTAAGTGATAAGTACTTAACAAGTCTTATATGAAATTTTCATGTACCTGAATATTTGTACTTCAACTATTTCGCCCTTACTAAAATATTGAGGAATAAAAATTGTATATATATATAT
This sequence comes from Mus pahari, assembly GCF_900095145.1. Taxonomy (NCBI): domain Eukaryota; kingdom Metazoa; phylum Chordata; class Mammalia; order Rodentia; family Muridae; genus Mus; species Mus pahari. The sequence continues at coordinate 47,373 of NW_018394153.1, forward strand.
ATATATATATATATATATATATATATATA
>NW_018394153.1:47641-52491 GCF_900095145.1 Mus pahari
TGTGTGTGTGTGTGTGTGTGTGTGTGCATACATGAAGGATGTGTGTGCATGTGAACATGTAAGCCTGGAGACAAATTTGGCTTCTTGGGGGCCTTCTCTGCCTGCATTGGGTTGAAGTGGGACACAGCCTCCGAAATAGCTTTAAAGACTGATGGTCTCTGGCCTTCAAGCTCTCTAACTCAGCTGAATGCCTGCTGATAAGTTCCAAAAATCCTGCAAATGTTCTTGCTTATTCTATAGTTTGAAATTGCTGGTGTCTTTTCTTGGTGCTTTCTTTAGTTCCTTATATTTCTCTTTGCTTTATTTAACATTTTATGCTTCAAGAAACACTAGGGAAACTAAACTCTTATGTTCTGTTCTGTGCTCTCTTACGCACTGAAAACTTAATTTTATTAACTCCTTATTACTTTTCCTTTAATAAGCACTAATATCAGGTGATTAACACATGCTGTTTAGCTGCAGGAAATTAAATAAAAGGATATATTGCTATTGCTCCTTTCTCTGGTGAGTCAGTCAGAAGGCTCTCTGGCCAAGCAGGGTATCTCTTTGTGAACCAGAGAGGAAGGAAAAAGAGTTATTAAGATGCATTTTAATAGTCAAATATGAACAGACACATGCATATTCATACACCCACACTCTGGTCAGGGTCTACTGTAAAAGTCAACTCCACAACTATTCATGCACGATTACATAAGCATATATATACCTATGCACATACATATAGACAGACATATACATTTGGATGGATGGATGGATGGATGGATGGATGGATGGATGGGGCAGAGCTCCCCAAGTTGAACATCCAACAAGAAGTTTATTTCTTTTCTCTGGACTTTTTATACCTTCTTTGACAAAAAGTTCATTTTAAAAATTTATTTAATCTTTTATTTATTTAATTATTTACACTCCATATTTTATCCACATTTCATATCTTCTCCCTGCACCCTTGTCTCTATGAGCATGTCCCCAAATGCCACCGCCCAACCTTAGTATACCTCTAAACTCCCTAGACTTCCAGTCTCTTGAGTGTTATGTGCATCTTCTCTGACTGAACCCAGACCCAGAAGTCTTCTACTGTATATGTGTTTGGGGCCTCATATCAGCTGGTGCATGCAGTCTGGTTGATGGTCCAGCTTTTGAGAGGTATGGGAGACCAGGTTAATTGAGACTGCTGGTTCTTATACAGGGTTGCCCACCTTCTCAGTTTCTTCCAGCTTTGCTCTAACTTAATCCCCGAGGTCAGCAGCTTCTGTTTACCGGTTAGCCACAAATATCTGCATCTGACTCTCTCAGCTGCTTCTTGGGTCTTTCCAAGAGTAGTCATGGTGAGTCCTTTATTTGTGACATCTCCAAAGCCTCAGTAATAGTGTCAAGCCTTGGGGCTTCCCCTTGAGCTGGATCCCACTTTGGGACTGTCACTGGACCTTCTTTTTCTCAGGCTCTTCTCCATTTCCATCACTGCTGTTCTTTCAGATAGAAACAATTATGGGTGAGAGTTTTGTCTGTAGAATGGCAACCCATCCCTCACTTGATGCCTTGTCTTTCTGTTTGAGGTGGGCTCTACAAGTTCCCTCTGTCCACTGTAGGGCATTTCATATAGGGTCCCTCCCTTTGAGACCTGAGAGCCTCTTACCTCACAGGTTTCTGGTACATTTTGGAGGGTTCCCCAACCTCCTACATCTGCAAGTTGCCTGTTTCCATTCTTTCTGTTGACTCTCAGGACTTCATTCCTTTTCCCCATCCAATACCATATCATGTTCATCTCTTCCCCACCTTGTTCACATTCCTTCAAAGGTCCCTCCCTCCCTCCCAACCCCCTTGAGATTGTTTTCCTCTGCCTCCGCTGAGGTGTCCTCACTTAGGCCCTTCTGCTTGTTGACCTTTGTGAGTTCTGTGGTCTTTATCTTGGGTATTCTGCATTTTTTGTCTAATATCCACTTATTAGTGAGTACATACAATGCATATCCTTTTGTGTCTGAATTACCTTACTCAGGATGATATTTTTCTAATTCCATACATTTGCCTGCAAAACTCAGGATGTCCTTGTTCTTAATAGTTAAGTAGACTTCCACTGTGTAAATGAACCCCATTTTTTGTGTCCATTCTTCTGTCATCGACATCTGGGCTGCTTCCGGCTGATGGCTATCACAAACAAGCCTGTTATGAACACAGTGGAACACATGTCCCTGTGGCATGCTGGGGAATCACTTGGGTATCTTCCCAAGAATGGTATTGCTATGTCTTCAGGTAGATCTATTTCTAATTTTCTGAGGAACATCTGATCTGATTTCCAGAGTGGTTGTACCAGTTTGCAATCCCACCAGCAATGGAGGAGCTTTCCTCTTTATCCATATCCTCTCCAACATGTGTTGTCACCTGAGGTTTTGATCTTAGCCATTCTGATTTGTGTAAGGTGAACTCTCGGGGTCATTTTGTTTTGCAATTCCCTGATCACTAAGGACTTTGAATATTTCTTTGGGTGCTTCTCAGTCATTGGAGAGTCCTCTGTTTGAATTCTCGGTTCACTTCTATACCCCATTTTTTTATTGGGTTGTTTGGTTTTTTGATGGTTAGCTTCTTGAGTTCTTTATATATTTTGGATATTAGCCCTCTAAGATTTTTCCCCAAACTGTAAGTTGTCCATTTGTCTTATTGACTATGTCCTTCGCCTTACAGAAGCTTTGTTCTTTAGAAAATTACCTCAGAGATGAAATGTTACTTAAATGGGAGTTACAGAAGGATGTAAATATTAAGTTGAAATCAGTGGTTCATTATAATATGACATTATAAGTTAAAAGCAACAGTTTTTTCATGCCCTTGCCTTACTGTAGTGCACAGCTGCATCTTTATCCTTGGACCAAAATGTTTTTCCTTGAACAAAAATTTTCCCATGTCTATTTTTCTTTTTAGTGTAACTATGAAAACTCATTGTATTTTTTTTAATTATGCAGCCTTTACTTACTCTTATGAGCGAGCATACTCTATCCTTGATTCTCCCTTCATTATATCTTTATAGCAAGGCAACTATGACCATCTCTAAAATTTTCTTAAAATTATTTGAATCAAATCAGGAATTCTATAGAATCTTCATCGATTTTTCTATTTAGCATCACTACAAGATAGCACATTTTTATAGGACTGCAGAAATCTGCTCTAAAGGGTGGGTCCATACCTAGTGATAGTGATATATGTAATAATACCATAAAACATATTAATAGCATGAATCTTTCCTGAAATATAATTTCTTTGGTCTTGCCTAAAGGATCAAATCCATCATAGCTTTATGTTTCATGGTGGACCCATCTCAGGAAGATCACTTGCTGGTTTTTAGCTTCTCCTAGATAACTCCTGGCATTGGCTATTGTTTTTCATATGCTCTTCACCTTGTATGTTGAGACTGTCTCTCACTGTAACCTGGGACTTGCCAATAGGCCAAGATAGTATTCTTCTGTCTCTGCCATTCCAACTCTGGAATTAAAAGTGTTCACCACTGTGCCCCATCTCTTTAAAAGTTTCTTTTCTCTTTTAGTGAAAATAGATATATTTTTTCTTTTGTATTGNATATTTTCTTTATTTTCATTTTAAATGTTATCCTCTTTTCTGGATCCCCACTTCTGGGAAGCCCCCATTACATCCTCCTTCTCCCTGCTTCTGTAAGGGTGTTCTTCCACCCACCCACCCACTCCCTCCACTCTGCCCTCTATTCCCCTATACTGAGGCATCTATGGAGCCTTCATAGGATCAAGGACCTCTCCTCCCATTGATGCCTGACAAGGCCATCCTCTGCTATATATGCTACTTGAGCCATGTGTACCCTTTATTAATGGCTTAGTCCCTGGGAATGCTTGGGGGGGTTCTGGTTTGATGATTTTGTTCTTTTTATGGGGTTACATACCCCTTCAATTCCTTCAATCCTTTCACTAACTCCTCTATTGGGAACCTGCGCTATGTACAATGGTTGTTTGTGAGCATCTGCCTCTGTATTTGGAAGGATCTAGCAGGTCCGCTCAGGAGAGAACCATATCAGGCTTCTTTCACCATGTACTTGTTGGTATCCACAATAGTGTCTGGGATTGATAAACTGTATATGGGATAGATCCCCAAGTGGTACAGTATATGGATGGCCTTTTCTTCAGTCTTTGCTCTGTACTTTATATCCATATTTGCTCCCGTGAGTATTTGGTTCCTGTTTCTAAGATAGACCAAAGCACCCACACTTTGGTCTTCCTTCTTATTAAGCTTCATGTGGTCTGTGAATTTTATCTTGGTTATTTGGAGCTGTTGGGCTAATATCCACATATCAGTGAGTGCATACCATGTGTGTTCTTTTGTCATTGGATTACCTCACTCATGATGGTATTTTTAAGTTCTTTTTGGAGGCACTCAGGGCTATGAGTTTTCCTCTTAGGAATGCTTTCATTGTGTCCCATAAGTTTGGGTATGTGCCTTCATTTTCATTAAACTCTAAAAAGTCTTTAATTTCTCTCTTTATTTCATCCTTGAACAAGTTATCATTGAGAAGAGTGTTGTTAAGTTTCCACATGAGTGTTGACTTTCTATTGTTTATGCTGTTATTGAAGAACAGCCTTAGTCCAGGAAGAACTCTCAATTCTGAATATCTATGCTCCAAATACAAGAGCGGCCACATTCATTAAAAAAACTTTAATAAAGGTCAAAGCACACATTGCACCTAACACAATAATAGTGGGAGATTTCAACACCACACTCTCACCAAAAGACAGATCCTGGAAACAGAAACGAACAGAGACACATGGACACTAAAAAAAGTTATGAAACAAATGGATTCAATAGATATTTACAGAACATTTTATTCCCCCCCCAAAAGGATA
>NW_018394154.1:0-14285 GCF_900095145.1 Mus pahari
GGTTTTTGGTTTTTGGTTTTTGGTTTTTGGTTTTTGGTTTTTGGTTTTTGGTTTTTGGTTTTTGGTTTTTGGTTTTTGGTTTTTGGTTTTTGGTTTTTCGAGTCAAGGTTTCTCTGTCTGGAATTCACTCCATAGACCAGGCTAGCCTCAAATCCAACTGCCTTTGCCTCCCAAGTGCTGGGATTAAAGGCATACCCAGCTTTATTTTACAAATTAAGGTGGGAAGCAAGTTTACAGGAAATCACCTGAGTGCTGATTCATTCCTTGTTCTCAACCACTCATAGGAAAACGAAATTAACATCAAATATAATTAGCTCCAGGGCTATCCACAACATTTCCCCCTTTCTGTTCAATTAAAAGACTATTTTATCTCTGATATACTTGAACATAACTATTATTATTTTGTAATGTATAAAGTACAAGAGAGCTAACACCCAGTCCATCATCTTTGTTAATTAAACAGAACCTCTGTCATCTGTCCTTCCTTAAAAGACTTAGAATTCTACATCTGGCTATGTCTTAGCTTTAGATTGAATGACATCTGAAAACCATCCTCTCAAAACTGTTCCTCTCAAAATAAAAGGCCTGGGTTGGATAGGAGACTATGTAGTTTTTCAACCCCATCAGAAATCCAAGAATAACTGATAATAACTGAAAATATATAGGAAGCCTAAAACAGCTTCCAAAATTTAGCCAATCCATAGAGACCTCTGATCACCTCGACAGTCCCAGTCCCTCAACACCTTGGAGCATCAGTCTTCAGCCTACGGGCCAGGGTCATCTGAGAGACTTAGAGAAACAGGAATATTAAGGACTAGCCTACTCTGTCTTGGCAGAATCAAGCTGTCCTAACCTGTTATTGTGTCCTTTCTTTGGACAGTATTATGCCTGTAGATGAAATGGAGCAATTCTTGCCTAGTGGCTATTTTGCCACAACTGGAGTAATTCAAAGATGCTCAGTTTCTTCTTTGAATCCAAGACAGGGAAAGCTGTCAGGAGCAGACTGGACTCAACCACACATGAATAAATAACATTAAATGTAACATTCTGTGGGCTTCTGATGCTTTTGAAAGCCATTCTAATTAAAATAACTGAAAGCACCCGGACAATAAACTCAGAGTCATGAATTTCCTATTGAGTCCTTAATGCACAGGCTTATAAATCTCAGATCTGTTTATAACAGTAATAGAAGGACTGGGTCTAAGCCCTGTACTTCAAAATTTTTAGAATCAAAGACAACCTATAATAACCACCCCCAACCCCAAAGCTTAGGGAACTGGGACGACAACTCTTCATAACTTCTTCAAGCTGAATATTGGCATTGAGATATTTTTGAAGGGAAGGGGAAGGGTAGAGAAATGGGGGAGTTATTTGGCCTTAAGAAGGCCATACCAATGGTTGTATTAGTCTCTGATGTCTGTGTCCTGACTGGAGTCAGATGAAAAATCAAGACATCAGGAATTCAAGCAGGTCAGTTCAGCATGTCTGATGATGAAATTCACCAAGGCTGTATATTCTGTAATATATAAATCTCAAAATAAAATTTTAGTATCATCAAGACAATATTTTTGTTTGATTCTCTGGAATCTGTTCTCAGGATGTCTCCCTCAATCAAATCTGATCCATATAACTCTGGAAGGTGTAAATAACTTAATAACATTTTCCAAAAACACAAAGGCAAAACCTTTTCTCCAAATCAGCATATTCTTCAGCCAGTAACCAGGAAAACCTGTAGCTTTTCTTCTGTCCCAGAGGAACAACAACAACAACAACAACAACAACAACAACAACAACAACCCCCCCCAAAACAAAAACAAAACCAAAACCAAAAACAAAAAACAAAAATAAAACACCACAATACTCAAAATCACACACATTTTAGCCTACTTAGGCTTTTCTAATTTCTCATGTCAGGATATTAATTAAAGGTTAGACAGAATATGAGTCTCCTGAAGACATTTTAATATACCATCTTTAAGACAATTGATTCACACTTCTATTTTCCTTTTCTTTCCTCTTTCCTTTCCTCTTTCCTTTCCTCTTTCCTTTCCTCTTTCCTTTCCTCTTTCCTTTCCTCTTTCCTTTCCTCTTTCCTTTCCTTTCTGCTTTCCTTTCCTCTGTTCTTTCCTTTCTTCTTTCCTTTACTTTCCCCTCCTTTCTTCTTTCCTTTCTTTTCCTTTCTATACCTGCTTATAAAAAGCAGCTTGTCAAACCAGGATTTAAACCCAAAATTCACGTGGAGCCCACGTTAGATAGATTATGAGTATCTTGAAAGACTTGTTAGGATCCTCTCTGCCTTGAGCCACAGACATTTATTTAATTAATACCCATTATAATATCTATCTGTTATGCTCTCTGCCTGGAGCCACCGATTTCTATTAATTAATGCCTGTTCACAGCAGGCGATTATCACTGTTCTCTCTACTTGGAGTCAGTGACTAATATTCCCTATCTGGTTCTGAACTGAAGGTGAAATTTCCCGTCTTTAGGTACTATACCTAATTATAAGAGGCAGCTTGTCAAACCAGGATTTAAACCCAAAATTCCCATGGAGCCCACGTTAGACAGAATATGAGTATCCTGTAAGACTTATTAGAGCAATATATCTTTATACCTTCTTCAAGTATCAACAGGTTATATTTCTCTCTTTATAGAAATGAATTACCTGGTTTGGAGACCTTTGTACCTTTGTCTCCCAATTATTTATTCATAGGAAGAAGCTGAGTGTAAAAAGATCTGAGATGTCTGTGTCCCTGTTTGGAGATGGGGGAGGCAGAGTGGGGCTTGAAGGATATAAGGAAGCAAACACAGAAAGGCTCTCTCATGAATAAATACCTCTCTGCTGTTCTTTGTAGGCCCCTTAAATCTAGTCAGCTTCAAATCCATACTGCTACAGCCTAGCTTCCTGCCCAAGCCCCATTCAGGGGTGGGGGATCAATGAATTTTTACTCAGGTTAGTTGAATTCAAATCAATACATTGGGCGCCATTTTCTTGCAATAAATCTCCACCCAAATATGCCCCAGCAATGAAAACACAACACAGTTTATATGATTACTTGCTGTGAGGCTAGATTGGGCAGATCTACCGCTACTCTACCATCTTCCACAGCTTATGAGACCTCTTAGAACTTTTGGTTTCTCCAGGCCATCTGCTTCTGCTCCATTTTTCTTCTTCTTCCTCCTCTGCATCCTCTCCCTTTTCCACTTTCTCCTTCTTCTCTCCTCTACCTTCTGCTCCACCTTCCCTTTTTATCTGCCCAATCATCAGCTCTCCTTTATTGTATAAATTAAGGTGGAAAGCAGGTTTACAGAAAAATCACCTGAGGGCTGACTCATTCCTAGTTCTCAACCACTCACAGAAGAATCTCAACCACTCACTGGAGAATGGAATTAACATCAAATATAATTAGCCCCAGGCCTATCCACCACACATACCCACAGCTAAATATTGGACAGCGGGCAGAGACTCTTGTTTGTTTGTTTGTTTGTTTTTGTTTGTTTGTTTTGTTTTGGGGGGTTGTTTTTTGTTTTTTTGCTTTTTCGTTTTATTTTGGTTTTGGTTTTGGTTTTTTGAGACAGGGTTTCTCTTTGTAGCCCTGGCTGTCCTGGAACTCACTCTGTAGACCAGGCTGACCTCGGACTCAGAAATCTGCCTGACTCTGCCTCCCAAGTGCTGGGATTAAAGGAGTGTGCCACCATGCCAGGCTAAGGGCAGAGACTTTTATGGAAGATTTGGGGGAAGGATTGAAGGATTGAAGGTCTGAAGGGTATAGGAAGGGCAGAGGAATACTAAAAGAGTCAATTAATCTGGACTTCTGGGAGCTCTCAAAGACTGAGTCACCCACCAAAGAGCATACACTAGCTGTACTGATGCCCCAGGAACATATGTAGCACATGAATAGCTCAGTCTCCAGGAAGAGTTGATGCTATCCCTAAAACTGTAGCCTAACTCTGGAATCCCCTTTCCAAAAGGGCTGCCTTCTCTGGCCTCAGTGGGAGAGGATGCATCTAGTCCTGCAGAGAGACTTGATGAGCCATGATAGGGAAATAACCGAGGTGGATCCATCCTTTCAGAGGAGAAGCAGAGGAGCTGTGTGCTGAGGGACCTTGTGAAAGGGTACAGCATTTGGAATGTAAATGAATAACTAAAGGAATTAATTAAATTTTTCATTTAAAATGAGAATGTGCTTTAGAATATCCAGACAAAAACATGGGTAAAGTATATATAAAAACAACTCAGTATAAGCTCTATTATACCCATTTGAGAACTGTGAAAGAGTTTGCCAATGCCATATTTTAGAGCAAAATAGTAAGGTATTTAAGGAGGTTGGTGAGAGATAGGTCACATGACAAACTATACAGCTGAGGGGCTGACTCAGAAGTTATGATTTAGAAGTTTTGTCATGAGGATGAGATTTTGAATTCCAGTGCTCAAGTCACACAGTGCAAATCAACTCTTACTCCAGTTTTGAAGGATCTGATGACTTCTGCTGGCCTCTGTGGGCACCTATGCATACATATGTACATGCACTTACTCATATACACACACATACATACATACACATAAGTAAAAATTGAAGAATAAATAAATGAGAAAGTTAAGTTGTTTGAAAAAAGCAAAAGAAATGACATCAAGTTATTTTAAAAGCAGAAAAGTAAAAAACATGATAAACTTGATTGAAAAATAGATGATAGAATAGTTAATTAGCAGCTTCTCAAACTACTAGCAGAAAAATGTAAAATGAGTAAATGTGTATCAATGTACTTAGACTTTAACCACTGTGACAAGAGAAAAGATGAATCTGGACTCATCTTTGCAGAGGTTTTGGGCTACTGTGCTGAGGAAGGTGTGGCAGGACCGAGATGCCTCCATTGTGATGCCTAGAAAGTAGAGGGATTAATGTCTACTATAACTTTCCTTCTCCATTTCCTACTTTTAATTTTATCCAGGCCCAAGGGATGATGTGGGCCACATTCAGGGGGATTCTCCAGTTAGGAGAGTCTTCTCTAAAAATAGACCTCACCCAAATTTCCAAATGAAATTTCCAGGTGGCTTTGAAAGCCAACCAAGAGGACAAATCAATATCCCCTATCATAACAGCCAACTGATGAGTTTGGTGGCACTTAAATGTTAACCAGTGTTTAACACTTGTAACACGTGCTTGGCCATTCATAAGAGAGCAGTCACTTCTCCAAGATGATTGCTCAATGCCTGGAGCCATCAAGCCCTGGCCCTGAAGCTTTCTCTAAGACAGAGTACTAAGAATCAGGGTGTATTGTCACTGATGTCTCACAGAGCATGCTACCTGGTCTTCAATGCTCTTTGTCAAATATGCTATGTGTGATTTGCTCAGGAAGGATTTTTCCCCTCATATAATATATTCTTATTGCAGATTTTCTTCGCTCCACTCCTTTCATCCCCCCTTGCTGCCATGGGCCTTCTCACCTAGATCCACACCTTCTCTGTTTCCCTTCTGAAAAGAGCATGTTTCCCAGGGATCTAACCTTATACAGCATAACAAGTTACAAGGAGTCTAGCTGCAAACCCTTCTAACGAGCCTGTGTGAGGCATCCCAGTAGAATGAAAAAGGATGCCAAGAACAGACAAAAGAGGCAAAGACACCCCATTCTCATTGTTAGGAGAGAACAAAATCACCAAGGTAACAACCATAAGGTATATGCAGACATCCTAGCACAAACTCACGCAGACTTCCTGATTGTTCCTTTAGTCTCTGTGAGTCCCTATAAGCCATGCTTAGTGGATTTTGTAATCTGTGTCCTCCTGTGTTCTCTGTGCCCTGGGCTGTTACAATTTTTACTTTCCCTCTTCTTCAAGGTTCCCAAGCTCAGAAGGGAATGTATCCAAAGGAGCTCTCCATTTTGGGCTCTTTCTCTCTCCATTTAATATTGGTCTTTCAGACTCTAAACTTTATCAACATCTTAGTGAGGCAACCCAATCACAAAAGAAATCACTAGATATGCACTCACTGATAAGTGGATATTAGCCCAGAAACTTAGAATACCCAAGATACAATTTGCAAAACACAAGAAAACCAAGAAGAAGGAAGACCAAAGTGTGAATACTTCATTCCTCCTTAGAATAGGAAACAAAATACCCATGAAAGGAGTTACAGAGACAAAATTTGGAGCTGAGACGAAAGGATGGACTATTCGGAGACTACTCCACCCGGGGATCCATCACATCATCAGCCACCAAACCCAGACACTATGGTATATGCCAGCAAGATTTTGCTGAAGGGACCCTGATATAGTTTTCTCATATAAGGTTATGCCAGTGCCTGGCAAATACAGAAGTGGATGCTCATAGTCATCTATAGGATGGAACACAGGGCCCGCAATGGAGGAGCTAAAGAAAGTACACAAGGAGTTGAAGGGGTCTGCAACCCTATAGGTGGCACAACAATATGAACTAACCAGTACCTCCAGAGCTCGTGTCTCTAGCTGCATATGTAGCAGAAGATGGCCTAATCGGTCATTACTGGGAAGAGAGGCCCCTAAGTCTTGGAAACTTTATATACCCCAGTACAGGGGAACCCTAGGGCCAAGAAGTGGGAGTGGGTGGGTAGGGGAGCAGGGCGGGTAGGAGGGTATAGGGAACTTTCAGGATAGCATTTGAAATGTAAATAAAGAAAATATCTAAAAATAAATAAATAAATAAATAAATAAAGCCAAGATGACCTTTACCTGCAGTAGTAATGTGAAAATCTGTCAATCTGTCTAATGAATGGTGTCATGTTAATGCCATTTCTGTGTGTAAAAGTGACTGGTCTATAATTCATATCACACAGAGAAACAACTATACTCTTGTATGAAATGTGTAAACATAGGAAAACAATTATTGCAAATAAGTTTCAAGATGAAAATGAATACTATTTAAATACTGTGATATTAAGTCATATAGAAAGAAACCACATAAAGGAGGCTAAAATTGTTCCAACACATGATAGTATGGCTGTGGGCCTGTAATATCCATTATTCACATCATTAACACTATTATAAGCCAGTCAGTCCTGCAGAAGTTTCCTTAGAATTTGCAGTTATTTTCATGAGCAGTTACTCATGTACCTTACAAAGGCTATTAAGGCACCTTATAGTCATTTATCAACCAAGCCAACAAAAGTATAGAAACACAAACTAATGAAAAACTATGCTAAAATTTAGAAATGCCATTTTGCACAATAAAATTGTCACATGACCAACAAACATGGTACGAACATTATTCCATGCCTGGTAAGAAGATAATGAACACATGTTAAAGCTATCATTCTATGGCACTGCATACAAATAGGGTTGCTTAAACCTCAGTAAAAGAACTAGTCAGGATTATTCATCAAATGACATCCAAGAAGAAAATCATCCATATAAGTATTGTTGGTGATAATGAAAAATGTGGTCCTGACCTAAATCCAATCAATTGTCCCTCTAAGCAATTCAGTTGCTTTCCAATAATATAACAAATAATAGAGGGGCTGGAGAAGATGCTTGGCAATCATGAACATTCTGTGTTGTACCATGCAATCTGAATTTGGTTCTTAGAACCCAAGAAGATTAATTAACAATCACCTGTAACTCCAGCTCCAAAGGATTTGACACTCTTCTGGCCTTTACATCAGCACACCCATAACACATGCACCTAAAAAAGTATTAAAATAAAGGCAAAGGTATACACACACACACACACACACACACACACACACATACACACACACACACACATTCACTCACATTTACATAGCCTGGATATGTAACACTGTAAAACAAGGATATGAACAAAAGTACCTTTAGAGAAAACATAACTTATTTTCATTTAAATGAACTAAAATAAAAAAGTATTATTCAGCAGCAAAACTCTGAATAGTAGTCAATTTAGAAAGAAGTATATGTCGTATAAGGTAGGCTTCTCTTGTTTTAGGGCTATTAGTAGTATTTCTAGTTAACTAAATTTCTCAGTATTAACTGTGAATGTTTTGTGAAATTCAGACATGTTTATAGAATGAAATTTGTAGAAATGCTATAAACTCATTAATTTTTTTAAATTTCTTAAATAACTGACAAAGTCATTTGTATTTTTAAATGTGTATTTTATGCTGTTATAAATCAATACAAAATATATCACAATTAAAGTAGCCCTGGCTGTCCTGGAACTCACTTTGTAGACCAGGCTGGCCTCAAACTCAGGAATCCGCCTGCCTCTGCCTCCCAGTTGCTGGTCAACTATATATTTCAAGTAGCAAGAAAATGACTAACAAAGCAGGTACCAAGCTCACATACATTCATTACAACTAATATCCATTTCTTTAAGATTAGGGAAAATTTTAAACCAATTATGGGTGTGTACATTCATTATCCAAGCAATTTAATTGAATAAGCCCTCACTTGAAGTGAAAGATGAGAGTGGTTTTGTTTTCAATTGTCTGTATTTACGTTGTGTTATGTAGTAATGTCTTTTGTTTGAGTCTGGTTTTGGTGATGGTTCTTTGTATTTTTAGTAAGAAGTAAATGCATTCCTTTTCTTTTAATGATCTATGTATCTGAAGTACAGCAATGAAAGCAACAACTATATGGAGTCTCTGCTACCTGAGGATTTAAGCACATTGAAGTCTTCAGCAATTTTAGGAGTATTTTGAATCAACCATTTCTCTTCTTTTATTGAGGGCAGAATAGGAAGCATCTCTTTAATTGGGTGATGTAATGTACAGAGAATTCCATTCTGCAAAAGTCAATCAGACAGCTGGTGGCTGGTAAGTGACATCCCTGTGTGACTTTACACCTATCATATTAAGCCAAATTTAAGACTTGTTTGGGCATGCCACCAAGGATGTAATGACAGTCACACAATTTTGTCATAAACCCATCCAATTTCTTTTGATTGCCCCATACAATGGCTGGCATCACGTGTCATATTTTCTCAAATTTAAAATCTGATCCAATCAAGTCAATTTTCTGTGTGAAAGGTTTGAACTTTGGTTACTTTATCTGTAGATGTTATTAGATTCAAATTTCCCCATAGAAAGCTGTGATTTATTATTGTTCTGCATTGCCATCTGGACATTTTAATTTCAATGCAAAATATTTGAGTGACATAATCTGTTGTGTGTCAAGGTATTACTTATTCTGTGACTCATCAATATATCCTCTGAAAGTGTTTTGATAGGATAAACCACAATCATACACATAATAATAATCCCAGTTCCCTCATGAAAAACAGGGGACAAAATTCATTCACTAATATTACTTATTTCAGAAAAATAAATACCTACAAATCAAACCTTCCAGGTTAAATGTCAGTGACTAAGAATATTTATTTATTTTATTTTATGAATGCCTAAGAGTATACATGTGTAACATGTTTGTACAGTACCCTTGAATGTCAATGGAGAGCATCAGATCCCATACAACTGGAGAAAAAGAAGGTTGTGAGCAGTCACATGCAGATCTGCTGCAAGAACAGTCAGTGTTCTTTACTATTCAGCCATCTTTCTAGGCCATAGTGCATATTAATAAGCCACATAAAAATTTCTATTTCTTGAAGAAGTAATGAGGACACGCTTTCCAGTTGAGGCTCTAAAGTAAGTGTTTTCAATCAATTTAATAATAATTGAATTTAATCCATTGTATGATTTTAGACAAAGACAGATAATTTTATTCTTAAATGATTTTAGTTTAAGGATAAAAGTCATTAGAATGGACTTTTTTTTAAATGGTAAGATCATTTATTATTTAAAATTTATAGGAGAGTCAGGTTGGGTCAGTATAGTGAAGAAAATGATTCAAATACATCTTGAAAGACACAGGTCCTTTTATTTCTTTTGGTGTTTTCAAACCTCAGGCTATCATAGTCATCAGAGGAGAACAGGGAATTCAGATCAACAATGTAAATGGGATTATTTTTAAACCTTATCAGAATGCTTAATTCCTTCACAGTTCCAAATCAACCAGATAATGTCTACATTTACATTCCTGAATAAATAGCACAAAGATTAAGGTTGTGGGGGAAGGAGTAGAATTCAGATTGTTGGTGGTTTTCTAGAAGAACAGCATAAATATCAAGTTTAGAGGGGTGGAAATGCAGCACTATGGATTCTATTCCCACAGGAAGGAAGGGAGGAAGGAAGAAAGGGAGGGAGGGAGGGAGGAAGGAAGGAAGGAAGGAAGGAAGGAAGGAAGGAGTTCATTTTGAGATTAATAAATTACATTTGGGACATGTCGGCAAATAAGTTTGTTTATGACCAAAGGCAACTTGGGGAGGAAAGGCTTTATTTCAGCTTATAGTTGTAGCCCATCACTAAGGAAGGTTAGGACAGGAACTCAAGGCAGGGACCTAAATATAAGAACAAAAGCAGAGGCCATGGAGAAGCCCTGCTTACTGGATTCTTCCTCAGGGCTTCCTAAGTCAGCCCTTACAGCTTTAAAGAAATTACAGGCATCCACAGTGCCCCCCTCACTTTGTGCAGCTTTCTCCATCAATCAGTAATCAAGAAACTGCCCTACCAACTTCCATGCAGGGTATTTTAAGCAAGCAATGTCTTAATTTTAAGATTCTCTCTTTTCAGATAGACCTGTGTTAGTGTCAAGATGACAAAAACGAACCAGCACAAAGTTAAAGAAGCTTTGGCTGAAAAAGCAGTGTCTAGGAAAAAGATAATCCATTCTAAACTCAAAGCAACTCAAACTTTTTGCCACTTGAGGTGAAACCTTATCCCCTTTGGGACATTTAGTTATACTTTAGTCAGACATTTAGCTATACTTTCCCTAAAAATAGGCTCTACGAACAGTAAGAACTGAAAGAGTTATTTTTGGCTATAGCTGTAATTTGAGTTTGAAATGCCCCTCTACACCACCACCTCCCAATTCGGATCCTGTTTGAATGCTTGTTCCCCTTCTTCTGGTGCCATTTGGAAAGAATGTAGTAATTTTAAGACCCAGAGAATCAAAAGAAGTGGATCACTGGGGCAGGTCATGAGTCTGCTTCCAATTCATTGTCTGCTCCCTGTTTGGATACACTATGACCAATTAGTTTCCTGCTCCTGCCACTAGGCGCTGTTTGACTCCAACCCTGTTTACCTCATTATGATGGAATATAACCTCCCAGAACTGTAAATCAAAGTAAACCCTCACTCTTTAATTTGCACTGTCCAGGGTATACTATCTCAACAACAGGAAGTGACTACAACAGCTATTGTTTTTGATATCCCTAATGATTTCAATACTGAATAGAGAAAGTCTCTGTATTAACTGTGTGTATTGCTACTGACTGAGGCTGCCCCCTCTGGCTTCATTCCTTCATCCCTTCTCTTTTAGCTTAGGGACTTCACTAACTTGATTTTCTGAAGGCATGGTGCTGGTGAAGAATTCTTTTTCTTTTTCTGTGTGAGTAGAGCTTGAATTCACCTTGGCTTCTAAAGAACGTTTTGCTAAGGAGATTTGCTGTGTTGACAATTTTTGTATCACTTGAAAAAATTCTGTGTCACTTTCCTCAGGACCACAAAGCATCTAATGAGAAGGCAGCTGTCACTTGAAGTGTACAAATGTAGTGAGAAGCCTGAAATAATGTCTTACTGGCTGCTTGTAGGGCATTTTCCCTCGTTTTCAGTTGTCTGTGGGCAAGCACTTGTCTGAGTGTGTCTCTTTGGGTTAAATATAAGATGGTGATTTTTTGAGGGGTCACATTTGAGAGTTTAATCCATTTTTTAGAAGTATCTTTGCAGGCTTTCTATGTTTTTCTGTTCTTTCTAAAATTTCTTTTTAAAGACTTAGTGTGTGTGTATGTGTGTGTATGTGTATGTGTGTGCGTGTGTGTGTGTGTGTGTGTGTGTGTGTGTGTGTGTGTGTAAGAGAGTGTCCTATGGAGCTTCTATAAAGCTAGAGTTATAGGTAGTTCTGAGCCACCTGGCAGGTGTGGTCTGAAGTGAATTTAGATCATCTGGAAGAGCAGAAAGTACTCTTAACTGCTCTCACCTTCTAAACTTCTGGTAACACAGAACTTATTTACTTTGATATGTCACCATAGTCCTTCAAGATCTAAGTACTTTCCTAACCAGGTTCCTCGCTGTTGTTCATATAAAGCAATTGCTATTATTCTGTCATCAAATTTGTTAATTAAATCCTCTGTCATTGATACTTTTATTTGAGCCTAGGCTATAAGATATTTGTATATTGGTTTGTTCCCTACATTTGTGTGTAAGTGTACATATTCATGTGTTTGCATATTCAAGAATGCATATACACCTGTATGTGCATGTCTATGGTGAATGGAGGTGAATACTGGTTAGAATTTTCGATTACTCTCCACCTTACTTGTTGAAATGGGGTCTCTCATTAAATGTCTTGCTCGTTAATTTGGTTATGTTAGCAGCTAGAAAACAACAGGGAACCACCTGCACCAACCTCCTTAGCACCAGGGTTATAAGTACACAACTTCATGCCAGGTTTCCATGTGTTTTACAGCGATTCAAACTCAAGTCTTCACACTTGCATGACAGGCACCTTATCAACTGGATTATCTCCACAAGCCTCAAATAATTAAACCAAGAAAACCTTTCAAAGGTGTGCACGGCTGTTTAGTTTTAGTTGATTACAGATATGATCAAGCAGACAACCAAGATTAGCCATCATGAAGAATTTACCAAATCTTCATCAAATCTTTATAGTGTTTTACTATTGTTTATAACTAGTATGGAACACTCTTCATGATAACTGATATTTAAACATAATTAAAACTTATATTTTCACTTGTGATATATGTTCTCTTACATTTGACTGGGGCATTCCTGATCAGGGGTCTTTGAGACTATGGTACATTTCAATCTTTTATTTTAGAAAGCAGTCATATTGTTTAGAAAAGAAATGGAAATTTTCAATAGACTACTATAGCCAATTGCCACCATTAAGACTTGGGTTCTATTAGTAAAAGCTGTATCTTCCTAGTAGCATTTTACATGTGGGAAGTCTATTTTTACTTTAGAAATACAGATATGTTGTGATGTTAACCCAACCTACACTACTCAAAGGATGTGAGGAGAGGACACAAGCACATTGTCTCTAAAGAAGTTAGTGGAGATGTAGATCTTCTCTTTTGTACAGGGTACAAGTGATAGTCAGGAATTCGATCCACAGTCTCCATAGCAATTCAAGGTAAAGCACAGGAAAGACAAGAGCATGTGGCTGCAAAGCAAAGAAGAAAAGAAATTCTACCAAGGATGGGTTCAACTTCTTACTACGAGGAGAAGATGAAAGAAAGTGTCAGGATTTTATTTGTATTCTGTGGCCAAATTGTAAACTGGAAATCTAGACTATACTATGTAATAGTAGTTCTAAATTTTTAAGTATATCCAGCAATACTAATTATAGATCCTGTTAACATCTTTGAGTCTGCAAATGTTCAGTAGGTAAAAGTAATTGTTGCCAAGCCACATGGCCTGAATTCCATCTCTCAGAATTAGAAAGTGGGAGAAGAAAACTGACTCTTGAAATTGTCCTTTGACCTGACTCCTTAAAAAGAATAAATTCTTCTTTAAATGAATGTTTCCCATCGTATCAATCTTTTTAAAAAAAATTAGGCATACATATCCACTCAATAAGTAAATAACAATTACAACAGTAATAAAAATAATGTACATTATATTACTTTAATTAAAACACAGAAATATAATATACATGTAGATTTGTAGAACTCAGAAGTATATTAATATTTTATGATCTATTTAGAATATTCTAAAACACAGAGAAAAAAGAAAGGTTATCTAAATGACTACTTATATTGCATTTCAAATGATTCAACATACATATGAAATATTTAAGAGACTAGAATTTCCCATATCATTTGAATTCACTTTGGTTTGTTTAACATTGAATCATGATGTCTTTATACTATATGAGGAAACAAAATTTATTATAGTGTGAATACATTATTCTTAAAAGGGATGTTTTCAGCCATGTCTACCATAGAAATAATTAATATTTTTTTAATAAAATAAGCACATTAATAACACAGAAAAAATTTCTTGCACTCCCTGATAGTACCAAACTATTTCAAATATGCTTGGCTCATCTTGAAAATTTTGAGCCAAAAATTTCAGTCAACTTCTCTAAATTACACTTCTCAAGAGAGAAAAGAGATTTCTTATTATTATATAATAAGCTTTATGTATTAAAATAAAATTGAAAATGCCCAGAAGCTCGGACCCGGGAGCGGGCCATGCGAGCGGCGGCGCAGCTCCGCGGCGGCCAGCGGTGGCACTGAGGTCCCGGAGTTCCCCGTTTGC
>NW_018394155.1:0-21172 GCF_900095145.1 Mus pahari
AATATTTCTTTGTAAATATTAATAACTTTACTATTTATCTTTACACTTAAGGTCTGTACAAGTATAGATGTTACCAGCNTCTCTAACATTTATAGGTTCACTCACCAGTGCAAAAGGATGGCTCTTCTTCACTCTAAACTGCTGTCTACCATGAAGAAATCTCACTGTTCTTGCATGGAGGCTCTGGAACATTTGACAAAGCAGTATTTGGGACAGTAGAAAAGAATCATTACAATTTTTTCTCTTCACAATTACAGAACCGAGGATAAGAATGACAGTTGTAATAATACAAGGAAAGCCTAAACATTGGAAAAGGAAGAGAACATGACAAGATGCTTCAAAATACATGCCTGAGGTGAATGGAGATAACTCATGTGTTCATGTGTGGCCAGTTCTAGACAAAACCTCTAGTCTTTTATCTTCTGATTCATATTTTGTCAGTGTTTCCCGTAAGTATTTGATTAGATCATTCTTTTTGGTGAGAATCTCTTTCATGTTTCCATAAGCTGCTGTTTGTTGAAATTTCTTCTCTAACTCCTTTTCAGCCATGCTCAGCTGCCCCTGTACTCTGAGGAGGTTCTATTTGGCTGCTGCTAGGTTCTCCTCCAAAGATTTTTGGTTTTCTGTCTTGTCATAAGTGTATTCTGAAATTCACTCCTAAGTGTTGCAACTGTGTTTTCCAAGTCATACAAGTCTTGGAACTTTAGAAAATCCTATTGGTTTCCTTCATCGAGCTGTAAATCTTGAAGTACTCTTTCCAATTTTGACTTCTAATTCAGAGCATTTGCAGCCTGTATTTCAATGGTCTTCAGCCTTGACTTTGGTTTTTCATTGTCTTATTGAAGTCTTAAAATTTCCTTCTTTAGGAGCTCTGTTTTTCCACCCTCATTAATCGGAACAAGTTTAGGCTTTGTGATATCTATGATGGGCTTTTTATTTGAAGATGCAAACTCTGCCTTTTCAAACTCAGCAGCTTGTTGTAATAATTGTCTGCTTTCAAGTTCAGAGAAGTCTGTCTGTAGCTTTAGATAGCACTTCTCATCTTGTGAGAACAACTGCCGCAGGAGCAGGACATTGGTGTAAGTTGTATTGATGAGCTCAGACTGCACCTCACTGTGTACCACAGCCTGCAGCCCATTTAGGACTTCTGAAACCTCATCTATGGTGGAACTCTCCTTTACCAGCCTACTGCCCTTGAGGTCTTGAAAGCAGGAATCTACTGTTTTAAGTCTCGAGCCTCTTTCTGAACAAGAAAAACACATGTAATGAATGACCTCATTTTGATGGTGCTCATTTAGGCCCAACTTATGGTGGTGGCGGGATCAGACAGGCTTGATTTCTTTATATGTTTTTTTTATATTAGCCCTCTATTGTTTATGGGGTTAGTGAAGATTTTTCCCGAATCAGTAGGCTGCCGATTTGTCTCATTGAGTATGTCCTTTGCCTTACAGAAGCTTTCCAGTTTTATGAGGTCCCATTTATGAATTCTTGATCTTAGAGCATGAGCCATTGGAGTTTTGTTTAGGAAATTTTCCCCTGAGCCAATGACTTAAAGGCTCTTTCCCACTTTCTCTTCTATTAGATTCAGTGTTTTATGTTGATGTCCTTGATCCACTTGAACTTCAGCTTTGTACAAGGTGACACACATGGGTCTATTTTCATTCTTCTCCATATAGACAGCCAGTTAGACCAGCACCATTTATTGAAGATGCTTTCTTTTATCCATTGTATGTTTTTGGCATCTTTTTCAAAGATCAAGTGACGGTAAATGTATAGTTTTATTTCTGGGTCTTCAATTCTATTTCATTGATCAACATGGTCTGTCTCTGTACCAATACCATGCAGTTTTTATTACCATTGCTCTGTAGTAAAGCTTGAGGTCAGGGATGGTGATTCTCCCAGCTGTTCTTTTATTGTTAAGAATAGTTTTCACTGTTCTGGGTCTTTTGCCTTTCCGGATGAAATTGAGAATTGCTCTTTCCATATTGTTGAAGAATTGTGTTGGGATTTTGATGGGGATTGCATTGAATCTATAGATTGCCCTTGGTAGGATGACAATTTTCCTATGTTAATTCTGCCAATCTATGAGCATGGAAGATCTCTCCAATTTCTGAGATCTTCTTTGATTCCTTCCTTGAGATACTTGAAGTTGTTATCATACAGGTCTTTCACTTGTTTGGTTAGAGTTTACCCAAGATATTTTATACTATTTGTGGCTATTGTGAAGGGATTATTTCCCTAATTTCTTTCCCAGCCTGTTTATCCTTTGCCTGAAGGCAGGCTACTGATTTATTTGAGTTAATTTTCTATCTGGCCAAGTTGCTAAAGTTGTTTATCAGCTGGAGAAGTTCTCTGGTAGAATTTTGGAGGTCGCTTATGTATATTATCGTATCATCTGCAAATAGTGATACCTTTATTTCTTCTTTACCAATTTATATTTCCTGGTCTCTTTTTGTTTTCTTATTTTTCTACATAACATTTCAAGTACTATAGTGAAGAGATATGGGGAGAGTGTGCATCCTTGTCTTGTCCACAATTTCAGTGGGATTGCTTCAAGTATGTCTCCATTTGAGTTGATATTGGCTGTTGGTTTGCAGTACATTGCTTTTATTATGTTTTGGTATGGGCCTTGAATTCCCGATCTCTCCAATACTTTTAACATGAAGGGGTGTTTTATTTTTGTCAAATGGTTTTCTGCATCTCAGGAGATGATCATGTGATTTTTTTCTTTGAGTTTGTATATATAGTGGATTACATTAATGGATTTTTGTATATTAAACCAAGCTTGCATCCCCAGGATGAAGCTTACTATATCTTGGTGAATGAAAGTTTTGAGGTGGTTTTGGATTCGGTTTGCAAGTATTTTATTGAGTACTTTTGCATCGATACTCATAAAGGAAATTGGGTTGATGTTCTCTTTTTTCGGTTGGATCTTTCTGTGATTTAGGTATCAGTAATTGTGGCTTCATAGAATGAGTTAGGTAGTATTCCTAATATTTCTATTTTATGGAATAGTTTGAGGAAAATTGATATCAGGTCTTCTTTGAAGATGTGGTAGATTTCTGCATTAAATCCATCTGACCCTGGGTTTTTTTTTTGGGGGGGGGGTTATTGACTTCTTCTATTTCCTTGTGTGATTTGAGCCTGTTTAGATAGGTTACCTGCTCTTGATTTAACTTTGGTATGTGCCATCTATCTATAAAACCATCCATTTCATCTAGATTTTCCAGTTTAATTTGGTATAGGCTTTCATAGTAGGATCTCAAGATTCTCTTGAATTTCCTTCATGTCTGTTGTTCTGTCTCTCTTTCCATTTCTGATTTTATTAATTTGGATACTGCCTCTTGGCCCTCTAGTTACTTTGGCTAGGGGCTTATCTATCATGTTGATTCTCTGAAAGAGCCAGCTTTTGGTTTTGCTGATTCTTTGTACTGTTTTCTGTGTTTCTATTTGGTTGATTTCAGCCCTGAGTTTGACTATTTGCTGCCTTCTACTCCCCTTGGGTGAGTTTGCTTCTTTTTTTTTCTAGGGCTCTCAGGTGTGCTGTCTAGGTGTTAGTATAAGATCTCTTCCATTTTTTTACCAGGGCACTTAGTGCTGTGAACTTTCCTCTTAGCACTGCTTTCATTGTGTCCCATCCATTTGGGTATGATGTGTCAACATTTTTATTAAATTCCAGGCAGATTTTAATTTCTCTTTCTTTCTTTTTCTGACCAATATATCACTGAGTAAGAGTTGTTCAGTTTTCCATGTATGTGGGCTCTTTATTTTTGTTTTTTTTGTTTTTTTGTTTGTTTGTTTGGTTTGGTTTGGTTTGGTTTTTTATTTGTTTGTTTGTTTTTGGGCTGTTATTGAAGACCAGCCTTAGGCCATGGTGGTCTGACAGGATGCATAGCATTATTTGAATCTTCTTGTATTTGTTGAGGGTTGTTTTGTGACCAATTATATGGTCTATTTTGGAGAAGGCACCTTGAAGTGCTGAGAAGAAGGTGTGTTCTTTTCGATTAGGGTGAAATGCTGTGTAGATATCTGTCAAACTCATTTGGTTCATACCTTTTCTTAGTTTCACTGTGTCTCTTTTTAGTTTCTGTTTCAATGACCTGTCCATTGGTGAGAGTGGAGTGTTTATGATTATGTGGGGTTCAATATGAGTTTTGAGTTTTATTAAAGTTTCCTTTATGAATTTGGGTGTTCTTGCATTTGGGGCATAGATATTCAGAATTGAGACTTTCTCTTGTTGGATTTTAGACTTGATGAATTGGAAGTGTCCTTCTTTATCACGATTGACAACTTTTGATTAAGAGTCTATATTTTTGGATATTAGGATGGCAACTCCTGCTTGTTTCCTTGGACCATTTGCTTGGAAGAGCTTTTCCCATGCTTTTCCTCTGAGATAGTTCCTATTTTTCTTGTTGAGGTGTGTTTCTTGTATGCAGGAAAATGCTGGATCTTGTTTGTGTATCCAGTCTGTTATCTTATATATTTTTATAGGTGAGTTGAGTCCATTAACATTGAGAGATATTAAAGAGAGATGACTGCTGGTTCCTGACATGGTTGTTTTGTAGGTGGTTTTATGTGCTGTGGTTCTCTGCGTCTGACTCTGTGTGAGATACTTAGTACCCTGTCCTCTCATTGGTGCAGGGCTCTTCCCTGTGTTGTTTTCCTTCCAGGGTCCTCTGTAAGGCTGGACTGGTAGAGAGATACTGTTTGGGTTTGGTTTTGTCCTGGAATATTTTGTTTGCTCCATCTATGAGGATGGAGATTTATTCTGTGTCTGGTGGCTGGGCTGGCATTTGTGTTCTCTTAGAGTCTGAATGACCTCTGACCAGGCTCTTCTGGCTTTCATAGTCTTGGTTCAGAAGTCGGGTGTAATTCTGATAGGTCTACCTTTGTTTGTTACTTGGCCTTTTACCCTTGCAGCTTTTAAATTTTTTCTTTGCTCTATGCATTTTGTGTTTTGATAATTATGTGATGAGAAGATTTTTTTTCTTGATCCATTTATTTGGTGTTCTATCTGCTTCTTGTACCTTTATGTCCATCTCTTTCTTTAGGTTGGAGATGTTTTCTTCTATGGTTTTTAATGAAGACATATTTAGGTCCTTTGAATTGAGAATCTTTGTTCTCTTCTCTTCTGATTATTCTTAGATTTGGTTGGTCTTTTCATTGTGTCCTGAATTTCCTGGATGCTTTGAGTTAGGAGTTTTTTCAAAAATTTTTATTAGTTATTTTCTTCATTTACATTTCATATGATATCCTGAAAGTCCCCTATACCCTCCCACTGCCCTGCTCCCCCAACCTACCCACTCCTGCTTATTGGCCCTGGCATACCCCTGTATATTATGCATATAATCTTTGAAAGTCCAAAGACCTCTCCTCCCATTGATGGCTGACTAGGCCATCCTCTGCTACATATGCAACTAGAGACACAAGCTCTGGGGGATACTGGTTAGTTCATATTTTTGCTCGTCCTGTAGGGATGCAGACCCCTTTAGCTCCTTGGGTACTTTCTCTAGCTCCTTCGTTGGGGGCAGGTTAGGAGTTTTTTCTGTTTTGAGTTTTCTTTGACAGTTTTGTCAATCTCTTCTATAGTATCTTCTTCACCTGAAATTGTCTATTCCATCTCTTGTATTCTGTTGGTAATACTTACATCTGTGATTCCCGACCTCTTTCCTAGGGTTTCCATTTTCAGGTTTGCAGCCATTTGTGTTTTCATTATTGTTTCTACTTCCACTTCTACGTCTTGGATCACTTTATTCAATTCCTGCACCTGTTTACCTGTGTTTTTCTGTATTCCTTTCAGTGAGTTATTGATATCCTCTATAAAAGACTCTAGTTTCTCCATGAGATTGGATTTTAGGANAGATTCCTGATTTTCAGGTGTGTTGTTGTATTCAGGGCTTGCTGTGGTGGGAGAACTGGGTTCTGATGGTGCCCATGTATTTTGACTTCTGTTCCTTAGGGTCTTGTACTTGGCCTTTTGCCATCTGGATACTCCTGATTTTTGTTGATCTGGGTGACAGTATGGAGTCTGCCTCTTTTGTCCCTAGGTTGCTTTAGGTCTATTGTTAGGCTTGTGTCCATGGCTGTATCAGACCACCTGTGGGGCCTTCCAACTGGGGACCCTTCCCTGGGGCAGAGAAGCTGTTGATCTGTTGCCCTGGTTGTAGTAGATCTCCTGGGAGGCCTTCAGACTGTTGGGTGTTCCATGGAGCAGTCAAGCTGTGTCCAACTGTTCTAAATGAAGCTGATCCTCAACTTCTTTGAGAGCAGTGGATCCTCAATTGCTTTGAGTGCAGTGGGTTCTCTGGCATGTATTGGGATATGGAGTCTTCAAGGGAGCAGACCAACTAGGGGTCTTCCCCAGAGACAAGGACCAGGCTTAAAGGGTGGGAGGGATGGAAGGAAGGGGAGTGGCATTTGGGAGGGTGGGTGTTTTGGTGGGTGATGGGTCTCGAGTCCACCAGGCTCCCAGCATCAGCTTGGGGAGCTGTGGTGTGTGTGTGTGTGGGGGGTGTGCTTACCAACTGCTCTGAGTGCAGCGGGACTTCTGGGATGTATCTGGATATTCAGTCTTCAGGGGAGCAGACCAACTAGGGGTCTGTCCCAGCAGCAAGGATCAGGCAAAAGCTATATCTTGTTTTCATTAGCAGATCACATGAATGTTTGGGGTTGAACAGTCTTTATGCAAATGTGTGCATGACCTGATGGTCTTTGTGACTAGGTAGGATATGCAATTAATTTTCCATGTTGAAGGTTATTTAAAACATTATACTCAGAATTATAATAATTATATTCATGCCCAAGACCCTTCCCCTGTCAGAAGAATGGTCTCAGGAAATGACTTTTCCTATCATTTCCAGCAGTAGCTCAGCATTTAAATTCAGTGAAAGAACATTTCCTCGGTGAATTCAAAAATTTAAAGAAGGAAGCTCACAGTAATAGCAACAGATGAGACAATAATATGGAATTTGGTAGATGCATTATTTGTGAAAAATATGGAACATAATATAGCTGTAGTGGTATATTGCTAAAGTAAGCTCTATATTTCTGTCAGGTTCACACACCTCCTCTGCACTTGCCAAGAGCTCTGGATTCAAGAATGAAAGAAACACACACACACACACACACACACACACACACACACCGACTTATTTTTTAATATGCCCTTGCTAGCTTGATGTTTAGGCCACTACTGAACTTCCAAATGTCTTACACAATCTCATCACAGACAACTCTAAATTAATACTTATCTAAATCTATATACTAAGTCTATATTTTATCTTTGCTGCCCTGGACTATGCTGGGTTTCTGCCAGCCCCTACACCCCCACACCCAGTGCCCCCTGGGTCTGCTTTCCCCTTGTACCTA
The DNA here is from genome assembly GCF_900095145.1 of Mus pahari. NCBI lineage: Eukaryota > Metazoa > Chordata > Mammalia > Rodentia > Muridae > Mus > Mus pahari. The sequence goes on from NW_018394155.1 coordinate 7,369, forward strand.
CAGGCATCCTCAATCTCCTGGATTTTCCCTGATTCTCCTAACCCCTTGGCATGGTTCGTCTCCTACCCCCTTGTCATGGCTCTCCTGTGTTTCTTGACCCCCACACTAAAAGTCATACCTCTGTTTCTCTGCCCAGCCATTGGCTGATGGCAACTTTCTGTCCCAATTAGAACCAACTGGGGGAAGGCTTCCTTTAGCCTACGTCCAGGACACTGCAAAAAGGCTTTTGGGTAACATAATTAGTATGAGAACATAAGCTGCTATAAATAACATGTATAGTGATCTCTTTTTTTAGAAAACTTATCATTTTTGGTGTGTGTGCATGTGTATGTGTTTGTGTGTGTGTAACAGGTATATTGATGGTACATGGATGGACATCCAAACATAAAATGCATATTATACTAGAAGACAGCTTTTGAGTATTTCACCATGGGTTCTGATTATTAATTCAGGTCATCAGGCTTGTATGACACTCTTAACACTAAACCATCTTCCCAACCCATTAACCTATTTGTAAATGTAGTCTTGAACTTGTATTATCACACTTGCCTATGTAGCAACTTGTATATACACAGTATGGATTGTGACCTCACTCTTCCCAGTTCTATGACACACAGTGTTGCCATAGTTATTATGATTATATATGTTCATGTCTCAGTTCTGATACTCAGTATAGTAGAGACTTCTACGGAGATACTACTTGCTTCTCAGTTTTGGTTGTTGCAAACGTTTAAAATGGGAATTAATTGTGTGTGTCGAGGTATGAAATTCACCACTGAATGTTATCCTTCAACTGGACTGGTTAATATTCTACTTTCTGTGAACTATATTTTGATTGTCCTGTAAAGCAATTTGATGTTACCTTTGGGTTCTTTAAAGAAACAGAATTCATAGAATGAATACACGCACACACACACACATACACACACACACAAAAGGGGGATTTATAAGATTGGCTTTGGGGATACTCAGGATTTGGACATGTACATTCTGTGAGTCTTGAATCAGTCTCTATACTTGCCATGAAGTCAGTTCAAGTTAAGGATACCTTTTAGTGATATTTCCAAAGCCAAGAAGTGTTGATATTGTATTAAATGTACACCCTGGAATAGGGATGTTTAAGAACTTGAAATAGCATTCCAATATTGATGCGATGTATCATTTTAGTGACAGCTTAGAGAGCTGGATTAAAGTACCCTAGTGGTCAAAGGGGCTCAGACCCTCCTAACCCACTCAAGTGTGGACTTATTGATCTGTATCTGTGCAGCCACCCCACACCATGAAGACAAATGGAAGGATGATTAACAAAGACATGTGTGTAGTTTACTTAGAGAGTGTACTACTGACATCATCTCCTAGTGTTCAGCAATCTTATTGTTTTTTAAAGGATGAGTGGGTGAATGTAGTTACGTTATATACCTGCTGTCAAATCTATTTGTCTAGTATGCTGTGTGGACTATTTAGTTTGCTTAATGACAAATGAAAATTCTGCATATTTCAGGTAGTGGGCATTGACATAGGTTTGAGTTCCTTAGAAAGTGTCAATCTTCCGGGGCTTCAGAATGGCCTGAAGACATGATAGAGGTTCTGTGTTATCTTATGATTTATTTTAGTGCTCACCCTGTCAAACATGGTTTGTGCACATATCCTTAGACATTACTCTCATTACTAAGAGAGGCCAAATTTTTGTCTCTGATTCTTTTTTTCTCCAACTTTCCCATCAGAAGGGATGGTCCAGGAGTAATTTGATCATACTTATCAATGAACTATATCCACTCAGTTCAGCCGTGTAGACTAAATCCATAGATCTTTGTCCTTATGAAGCAAAGATCTCTGGGAAATTACAAATTGTACCTTGAACTGCTATGTGTTCTGTTTTTTTTTTTATTATTTTATTTTCCAGATAACATCGAGATGACAGTCCCAAATGAAGGAACTGTCCCGAGAGAAGAGTTGTGCATGCAAGGGAAGGTAAGTTGGCCATCACATTTTCCAAGGTATTTCCAAGGGATTTCATACTTCCTCTATTTTTAGTAGGCATCATATTGTAATAATAAAAACAATCATGTACACACATATATTAGGGTATTTACTTAGGAATGAAAGGAAATTGTACCAAGTTACCCCTGAATTGGTCACTGTGGGGAATGATGCAGGAGACCTTTTTTTTTTTCAAAGGTGCTCCTCTTTATAGTTAAATTTCTGTAATTTTTACTCAAAAGATTACAGATGAAGCTGGAGCAATGGCACAGTGTTTAAGAGCTCTTGCTGCTCTTCAAAGGACTCAGGTTTGATTCCTTTGGTTGTTTCACATTTTGCTGACTCAGCTTATATCAGACTACACTTTCTCTCTGTTAAGGGTTCTAGACCCTACACTGTCACATGGCAGAGAACCTTTATAACCATCTGTTCACAACCATCTGTAACTCTAGTACTAGAGCACTTCACACTGTTTGCTTACCTGTGTGGCCTCCTGCACACATGTGGTGCTGTGGTGGTTTGAATATGCTTGGCCTGTGGTAATGTGGCAATATTAGTAGGTGTGGCCGTGTTGGAATAGATGGGGCCTTGTTAGAGAAAGTGTGTCACTGTGTAGACATGCTTTGAGGTCTACAATTTCTCAAGTTCTGCCCAGTGTGGAAGAGACCCTCCTCTTGGCTGCCTGTGGAAGACAGCCTTTTATGGCTGTCTTCAGATCAAGTTGTCGAACACTCCATTCTTATAACACCGTGTCTGCCTGGATGCTGCCCTGCTTCCCACAACTATGATAATGTACTGAACCTCTGAAAGTGTAAGACAGCCCCAATTTAATGGTATACATTATAAGAGTTGCCGTGGTCATGGTGTCTCTTCACAGCAATAAAACCCTAAGACAGATGCACATACATGTACTAAAGCACAGATACACACCAAATAAATATTTTCAAAGTACATGACTTATCATTTATGAAAAATTTGTATTTCCTGTAAGTGTTGTCTTTGTGCTCTCTTGCAGTATTCTATGATTTGGATGGTATGAGCAGGATTTTGAAGCTCTGCTGTGCTAGAAACTTCCTATGTCCATTATAGGAACATTGAGGTCACCTGGCCTTTAAAACATGAAATTTAGTGTAGGTAATTGGAGCATGGAGGCACCCCTTTTTTAACATAACATTTTTTTTTATTCTCTGGGGATTTCACATCATGGTCCCTAATGACATGCAGTTCCCAGTCCCTCCTTGTCCTTATTACTGCCAAAAAGGTAAAAATAAATACAATAATAATGTAAAACAAGTCCAATTTTTGTTATTTATATACTCACTGAAGCATGGCAAGCCCCTTATCTTGAACCGTGTCATCCCCCTATGCATACCAGAAGCTATGGATTGTGGTAGCCTACACGTCACCATTCCCATCACCCTTCTTAAAAGAGTTCAAGTATGTTGCTTCCTGTCTAGGATGTTAGTTTTGGATGAGGGTTGAGGTTGGGGTGAGGGCAAGGGTTGTCAGAGAAGCTTCCATTTCCCTCTTCAACTGTGCATCTGTGGTCATCCATATCACAGATATGATATGTAGCCTCTTTCTTCACAGAGAGGGGGCACACAGAACATGGGCCATGGAGGCCTTCTCAAAGGGGACTGCTAAGAGCAGGTTGTTACAAAGTTTCTTTGCCATGTGACAGTGTAGCATCCAGAACCTTTAACCGGGTGATAGGGAAGTCTGATTTGGGCTGAAGTAGAGAAAGTGTGAAAAATAGTTCTTCACAGAATATCCAAGATCAGACAGATGTTTTTACAACAAAAACATATGACTAATACAGAATGTTTGTCTTGACTGGTCTTTCCCATCCTAATTATCATTACCTAAGTACTAAGAGATGAGGAAAACCATTTAGAAGTGGAACTCCCTATGATCTGGATCTAAGAGCTTCTTTTCTCTAAATTGTAGGTGGAGGCAACAAAGAAACGATATCATATGTATTGTGGAGCCAAGAGTTGTATAAGCACTACACCAAGTGTGCACTGATCTCTGGGATGATCCAGAAGGAAGCAATGAGATAAAATATTTAAACTAAGAGCAATGATTAACTGCCCTCCGTTATTTTTAAGCCATTAAGGTTGAACTCTCTTTGTTGGGTCTTCATTTCTTTTTCAGGTAAGAAAAAAAGAATGTTGAGGAATGTCCATCCCTCAGGAGGAAGTGGAAAATTTACAAAGGGGCCTTCTGCAGATACAGGAAACTCTAGCAGTAGCAGTGAAGGTACTGTGAAACTCAGTAGCCAGTGAGTTGTTTGCTGCCATTGTAAATGGTTTCAGATCCCATCTGTAAAATGATCCTACCCATGTGTATTTTCTTTTTAACCTGCTTAGAAACACTCACGGAGGGAAAGTTAACAGCGTAAGGTAGTGGTAGGAGATGGTGACATAGCTGGTCTGACAAAGGTCTCTCATTCCTAATTTTATTTTATTTTATTATTTTTATAACTGTTTTCATTTCTGGGATTGAAAAGTAGAACATTCATCCCCATCTGTTCTTTTCCCTTCTGCATGACATAAAAGTAGCAACTAACATGGTAACTGCAGGTTCAAAGTAAGAGATGTAGTGTTCATGAATGTAAAATCCCTGGTGTAAGTAAAGAATGCTAAGAAAAAAACTTCTTGGGGCACAAAAACCATCAGTGGATCAAGTTACTGCTCTCTAGTGGATTCTCCTGGCACTTCCCAAACAGTATAGAGCACTTTTGTGTGGCAAGTGCCTTTAAAGCAAAGATCACCATGATTAGCTTTTGTGGATTCATCAAGCTTAGTGTGAGTTGTTGGGGGACTGTAGCTTCATCTTGCCAAGAATGGAGACGTGAGGAGCTGCACAAATTTCCCAGAGTTCTCCTGACTCATAAATCGAGTTGTATGCTGGCCATCCTGCACACTCAGTTCACGGGGCTCCTCTGTTGATACTGTGCCGTCTACATGAATAGAGACCTTTCGTGCATTGACCATGTCATACCCGCAGTTAGTGTACACCAAAGTCTGTGATGGTTCAGGAATACTGTCCTGAATCAGAAGGATGTGCTTGGAAGGAAGTAATGAGATGTATGTGAACATGCAGCATGATTATTAGTTTACTTGTTGGTCTGCTATCAGCTGAACTCCTTTTGCTGTGATTGCATTCCAGGTCCTCCTCTGGTAAGAAGATCCGATTATGAAAAGAACAGACTGCCTAATCCCAGCCCAAGATCAGAGTTGGCGTCAGGGCGTACAGTAGAGAAGTCCTGCGACCCTGCCGATGGTACTGTGGCCACTTGATAATTACTTTGAGAAACCAATTTGTAATTGTAGATTATGTTGTCTTTTCTGTATGAAAAGAATTAAGATTACTTGCACTGTGTTTTCATAGTGACATATTAATCTCCCTAATTCATCAGTAGAACTACAACCCAAAAATCTAAAATCACATAAAAGTAAAGTTCTCTTGCGGTTCTCAGTGAATGATGTAACCCAAAGGAAGTTGAGCTTGTTCTCAAGTGAGGCAGGGTGGCTTCACCTACTAGGACCACCAAGGTGTGAGTCATTTACTGTCTCCATTGACTTTCTTCCAGATATTCAGATGATTGAAGAAAACACTGAAGATGACATGGGTAGGGCGAACAGCCTTCAAAGTGATGATCTTGGGAGTGGGAGATAATGGCATTCCTGGTCAGATTCAACTCTTCACTGATTTTCTTCCAGATATTGGTTGTTTTCATAAGGCCAGCACTGAGAATGACTTGTGTGGAGAGAGCAGCCTTGGCAGCAGTTATGTTGGTGGTAGTGGTAGGTCATGGCATTCCTGGTCAGATCCAATGGGAGGGTCTGGGATCATTTGGGTTATTCCTATTCCTTCTCTTTGGGTATCTACAAATGACTGTCAGTTTGAAGGTCTTCCAACTCTCTAAGAAGCAATGATAAAACTGTATTATTGAATCATTATAGTTAGTTGATCTTTTCCTTATTATGACCAAATTCCTGACAAGAAACATTTTATTTGAGAAAGACTTTTATTGTGGCATATAGTTAAAGAGATGATGCCACTGTGGTGGAGTAGACATGGCAGCTGGCAGGGAAGGTATCTTAGCCAGTTCAGGGGCCTGTCAGTCACATCGTATCCACACTCAAGAGGCAGTGAGTTAAGAGAAATGAGATTGGGCTTTAAAGCCTAAAATGTCCTCCGTGACTCACTTTCTCCAGAGAAGTTCTACCTGTGCTGGAGCCAACCCTTCTCAAGCAGCACTGCCAGCCGAGGACCAAGTATTTGAACACTCGAGGCTGTGTCAGACATTTCCCACTCATCCCAAATCACACAGTGTAGGTTAAGGCCTTGTGTAAATGGACCCACTCATGCCACATAATCTGGACAGCAGGTGGAAAGACAAGGACCCAGTTTCTTATTTTTTCCCTGCTGCAAAGGAAGATAATATACTCCACAGACAATAGCATGACCATGACTGTGGTCCAGGATTTAATGTAGGTTTTTGTCCTCTAGGTTGTTGAAGATGCTCCTTTCCTGTGTCTTATGTTTTCACTTGGTTTTCTCTGTGTTCTGCCTTTGTCAAAGGTACACTGTTCTTCTTTGCTTACTGTTTCTCTGAGAAACACAAGAAGAAGAGAAACCTGGGGAAGAAAATATTTATTTCATTTTATTTCAAAGTCATAGGCCATCATTAAAAGAAGGAAGAAATCTTGAGACAGGAAGGTAAACAGAGGTCACGGGCAACATTCCTTTCTGACTTGATCTCTGGCTTGCTAAGCCACCTTTAATATACTTCTAAAGCCATGCTGTGTAAAAATATCCCCACTCACATTTGGCTAGGTCCTCCTATATCAATTAGCAATCAAGACAAGCCCCACACAAATTTCTACAAGCCAATCTGTGGGAGATAGTTCTCCAATTTAGGCTCCTTTCCCGGTCTGTGATGCTGACAGTAAAGATTAACCAACACAAGTCACCACTTACAACTTGACACACCAACACTTTGCTGTTAAATTCAAATCATAATCTTCTCTATATTGCTTGTCCCCAAGATCTCACATTAATATCATATTATAAAAAAGTCCTATGGTCTTCAAATGATTCTAACCATTTAAAAGTTCTTGTTTTCCTTAGAAATCCAAAGTCTTTTAACTATAAGCTCTTTTCAAATGTAAAAGAAGTCATATACCTTGCTTAGCTTAGAAGGAAGAAACTTAGAATAAAAACACAATATAAATCCCATAGTCTAAGACACACAATGCTCAACATCTGTAACTCAGTCATCTCCTGTATCCCGGGTAAGTTGTACCTGTGGGGTTCTATGAGCAGTAGCATGTCTTGTCTTTAGACAAGACAGCTCCACTTCACACCTGATAGTAACCCCAATAGAGTCTCTGCTGCTGTATGAACCAACTCAGGCTACACTGTCTGCCTTTCAGCATGATCTTATAACCTGCAACCCACCTATGAAGCTCTGCGGACTCAATGGCTCAAGTCGAGTTCCAGATGCTTCCACAATCCTCAAAATAAACTAGTCAGTTGGATCTTTCCTGCCACCCATTTCTGTACTAGTTTCTTTGTGTTAATAATAGTTGTATATTTTCTGCTATCTCCTCTGTGAATATGATGAAGAAATCATAAAAATTATTTTGGTATGTGAAGTGTTAATTTCCCTAACTTACATGGACAAGTACAAACATGGGACTTAAAAACACATTTAAATTACTATTGTAGTCCTCACTGAATGATAAAATCAAAAAGAAAGCTGAGGTTGATATTTTGCAGTGCATGTTTAACACACTTCAGGTACCAACATGTGAGTCACACTCTCCACTTTCAATCTTCTAGATACTGATGGTACAGGTGGCAGAGATGACCCCACCACCCTGACTGATACATCTAGTGACAGCCTAAAGTCAGAGAAATGTAATACTGGTAGGTAATGACATTCATAGTCATATGGGATGGTCTAGGCACAGTCATATTATTCTTTCTCCATGGCTTATAGTCAATTTAAGAGTCTTCCAAATAGGCAGAAGCAATGATGAGGGTGTGTTGGTATGTCATTCTTTATGCTCTTCTCAATGCTTTGACCAAATAATATATTATTCTGTCTTATTCTTTCACTCTTTGTAAGAAGAAAATGTACTCTTTAGACAAAGAAATGGCCATGTCATCTAGTCCAGAGTTTAATGTAGTTTATTACTGTCATCTAATGGTTAATCCAAAGTTGTTTCCTTCCCATGTCTCTGTCCTGCTGGTGTATTCATTAATAAGTATTTTAGTTATTTTCTGTGTCCTACATCTTGTCAAAGGCTAAAGTTTGCTTTGCACTAGTATGATAAACATATTGACCAAAAGTAACTTTTACAAGAAAAGACTCATTTCATCCTTGAGTTATAGTAGGCTATCATGAAAAGTGAAGTCGGGCTCAAGCAGCAAGCTGGAGGCAGGAACATAAGCAGAGATCATGAAGGAATGCTGCTTACTGATTCGCTCTTTCTGGTTTGCTCAGTCACTATTCTTACACAAGACTGTCACATCTCCCTAAGGATTAACACTACCCATAGAGGTCTGAACCCTCCTATGTCAATTAGCCATAAAGAATATGCCCATTTTCACAAGCCAATATCATGGAAGAAACTCCTCAAGTTTGATTCCATCTTCCTAGGTGTGGGACTAGACAATGAGGATTAAATAGCATTGTTCAGTCTTGAGACCTTAAATGCACAGAAGCATGCCACTGTTGAATCATCTTCCTGCCTGACTTCCTCCAAGATCTCATGTTGAATAAAATAGTGTACAGTGTTAAAAGTCCCACAGTCTTCAAATAAAGCCAACTATTTAAAAATTCAAGTTCTCCTTAAACGTGCAATGTCCTAATTGCAGTTTCCTGTGAAAACTCAGCTTTTAAATGCTCTTAGTTCAAAAACAATAAGAAGGCCATAGTAAAAAGAAAGGAAAACAACACAAAACTAACAACAAAATAATACAAGAAGGTCAATGTCCACCATCTAGGAAGTACTCATTTTAAAGACTTTCAGAGCTGTGCTTCCCAAACAAACACCCACAGCACATGTGCCTCCTGTTGGAGGCTCACGCCAGATCCACTCCAAGGTCACTGCTTTCTTCCACTACATACGCAACTAGAGACACGAGCTCTGGGGGTACTGATTAGTTCATATTGTTGTTCCACCTATAGGGTAGCAGACCCCTTCAGCTCCTTGGGTAATTTCTCTAGCTCCTCCATTGGAGGTTCTGTGTTTCATCCTGTAGATGACTGTGAGCATCCACTTCTGTATTTGCCAGGCACTGGCATAGCCTCACAGGGAACAGCTATATCAGGGTCCTTTCAGCAAAAATCTCCCTGGCATATGCAATAGTGTCTGTGTTTGGTGGCTGATTGTGGAATGGCTAGGATCAAAAATTCAGGTGACAGCAGATGCTGACAAGGATGTGGAGAAAGAGGAACACTCCTCCATTGCTGGTGGGATTGCAAGCTTGTACAACCACTCTGGAAATCAGTCTGGCNGTTCCTCAGAAAACTGGACACAGTACTACCGGAGGATCCGGCAATACCTCTTCTGGGCATATACCCAGAAGATCTTCCAACTGGTAATAAGGACACATGCTCCACTATGTTCATAGTTGCCCTATTTATAATACCCAGAAGCTGGAAAGAACCCAGATATCCCTCAACAGAGGAATGGATACAGAAAATGTGGTACATTTACACAATGGAGTACTACTCAGCTATTAAAAACAATGAATTTATGAAATTCTTAGGCTAATGGATGTATCTGGAGGATATCATCCTGAGTGAGGTAACCAATCACAAAAGAAGTCACTTGATATGCACTCACTGATAAATAGTTATTAGCCCAGAAACCTAGAATACCCAAGATACAATTTCCAAAACACAAGAAAATCAAGAAGGAAGACCACACGTGGATACTTCATTCCTCCATAAAATAAGGAAAAAAATACAAATGGAAGGAGTTGAAGAAACAAAGTTTGGAGCTAAGACGAAAGCATGGGCCATCCAGAGACTGCCCCACCTGGAATATATTTCTTAACACACACTGTAAATAAGAATTAAGCACTTACTGCACCACAATTTTCAGAGAGACCTGATAGCCATGAGAATGTCAGCCTTAGTTTAGGACAACAGGTTTCCAAGAGACACAATCATAGTTGTGTGGTTTTTCTTCTATCACTTAGTTTAATCAAATTGGGATTTGTGTAACAGACAATATTTGCATATGTTTCCTTCCCCAAAATACCTTGATTTTCCAGACAATTTTCAATACCAATTTTGTCACTGAAAAAAAAAAAAGAGTTCACACTTTACTCTCATTAGTTATAGTTCAACACAACCTTGATTTCCTTTCTCAGCACATATCCGGTTAAAGAAGACACTACCAGGACATGGAGGCATGTGTCCCAGAGTGGTAGCTAGTGAGCACAGGAAGAAAATGTGTTTCCATATGTGAGGTGTAAAAATGATGTTCCACAATATAAACTGAGCCTTTGGCTCTATCAATATTTCAGTAGAAATTATGGAGAAACTCTAGCTTTCCAGAATAATTCCAACATACAGTAAAGTCTGTTTCAGTGGTCAAAACCCACAGGTAGGAGCTGGGGATCAGGTGACAGTCATTCACAACTGTGAAAGATGGAAAGCTATGGTGTGCAGGTTTTGTGATTTTGTTTGTGGTTTTGCTATGTCATTGGAATACCAGACTTTCACTCAGGCTCTCTGGGTTTGTTATTCAATATTGCATGAAGTGTAATCGGTGTTCATAGGTTTATTCACCTCCCACTCTAGCAGGGGATCCGGGGTTATCAGGATCTCAATCTTCTCTTCAGTTACTGTCCTTTCCCAGCCAGGCAAAGCCCTAAGACAATGCCTGAGAGACCTCCTCATTATGGTCCCTTACACTATTTCTTTGGGAGGAATGGTGACTCTTTGTTGAAGGAATTGAAAAGTGGGGCATCCATGTTTGTTTGTTTGTTTGCTGTGAGCTACTTTGTCACAGTGACATTAGCAGGTGACTTCTACTGTGCCTTCATGTTATACCTCATGTCAAAAGTAGGAGGTNTTGAGTGCCTTCCACTCTATCTAATGCCTTTCTGTGAAGGTAATACTGCTATGTCTGTGAACTATAAAATGTTACATTGTGTAAATAATGAAAGACACAAGCATAGCTCCTTTCCAGAAGCCAAGCAAATATAGTCTGTGGTTGTAACCATCATCATCCTGCTGATTCTCTGGCATCCCCAAACACAATAGAGCACCTTTGTGGGTCCAGTGTTTGTGGTTAGGGACTTTTTCTTCATTTGCCTTTTTAGCTTCCTTAGGGTTAATATGCGTTCCTAGGAAGCTGTATTGTTATATTTAGAGAGTGTAGAACTGAGCAATTACACACATTTCAATGTGTTCACATGGCTCTCAGAGTGATGTGGATGTTGGCCATCTCACACACTCACACTGTTCTGNTGATACTGTTTCTTGTCCATGTGAGTTGAGTCCTCCCCTACACTGACCATACCACATCTCTANTAAGTGGACACTGACTTCCATGACTTTCCAGAGGTGACATTCTGAATCAAATGAGTGTGCTTGCAAATCAGTAATGAGATCAAATGTTAAAGACAGAACAATATTTAGTTTCTTGTTTGTCTCTAATAAATCCCATGGACCAAAGTGTTTTTGTTGTTTGTGCATTCCAGTTGCTGCTATGATGAGAAACCTTGGCATTGACTGGTCCGTCATCAACACTATAAGACCTGTACCATCAACTGTGATTTTAGCAGAAGAGGACCATGGCACTAAAGCTGGTACTGTGGAAATTCAATAGTTACAGTTATTACCTAAGTAGTTGTAGATTATATTGCATCCCCACTATAAAAAGAAAGACGATACCTTGTAGTACTTATAGTATGGGAGTTGTTCATTTCCCTCACCCACCAGTAAAAGTACAACCACAGAACTCAAAACAACATTTAAACAGCTCTTTTGGTTCTGATTACATGATAAGGAAATAAAGTAAAGCCGAGATGATTCTTATCTGAGGGATTGTGGCTTCACCTGTGACAGACACTCTGTGTGAGTCACTCTGTCCCCTGGCTCTCTTTCAGACATAAGTGGCAGTGATACCAACTCCAATTTGTCTAGAAGCAACTCCCTGAAAAGCAAAGACCACGTTTCTGGTAGGTAATGGCACTGGTTGGATACTATGTGAGAGCCTTGCTGACAGCAGAAGCCATGATGCCACTCTCACGGGATCATACTGTTTGTTTTCCTCCTTGCTGTGCACTAAGAAGAAGCACTGAGGAAGTAAGGATTTTCTGTCATGTTTGAATACCTGGCAGGGATGGCGTGGGTGGCCTTGTTTGTAGAAGACCACTTTGTCCAGGTGCATGCACACTGAGGAGGAAACACAATAAGCAGCAGTGGACCCAGGCTCCAGAACCTGAAGGTTTGCCCCTTGTACTCTTAAACAATGATCGCTCCCTCCAGCCAAGGATGCCCCTTGTAACTCCCTAACTCAGCACTGGCCCCACACCCTAAAGTTTAGAAGCTCTCCTGGGGTAGCATCTCATGCAGACCCAAAACATAACACACAGAGATATGTAGATTACCCATGTCAGGCCCTATAAGGTAGAGACAAGGTAGAAATCCAAGGACCCACTTCCTTTTATTGCTTTTCTGTCATCATTTTTCCACAAAGGAAGAAATGAAATTCTAAGTAGAGAGAAATAACTATGTTGTATGGTCAAGAATTTAGTGGTTTTTTTTTTTTTATGCATGTTAGTAAACCAAAACCCATTTTCTCTTCCTCCTGTCCTCCAATTGCTTTCATTAATGATCATTTTAGGTCTTTCTTTCATGCCCCAATTGTTGGAAAAATGCGTAGGGAATAGGGACTCTATTTTGACAAAGCTCAAGTCAGAATGAACATATATCACACAAACAAAATCTTTGGAATCTTAAAAAAGTATTGTCTAGGGACATGTAAATAGAATGGGGAAACTTATTTGTTGTATAAAAACTCAATCAATAATAAAATATTGATTCATATATCTATTTTATTATGTTTTTGAAGGCTAAGGTCATCTCATTTGATAAAATTCTTGCTTTGCAAGCCTTTAACAATTGGCCCACATCTAGAAGGAATAGCCATAATATCTGTGAGGCCTTAGTAATGTAAGATGAAAAATATTCTTTGTCTTACAATACTGGCAATCATACTATACAATCCATTCTATGTTCTGAGGTTCATTTCATCCAAAAAGAAATCTATGGACCGTAGGCAAGTGGACCCTTCTGTGGAACAGTGCTGGACTGTGCTGAATAGATAGTATTGGCAATGCAAGAGTTAATTTTAAACTTTTATCCCATTCGGGCAAACCTGATTCTGTGTGAAACTAAAATTAATATTTTCTAGTATAAGCGGAGATAACTCATAGAATACCAATCACTGCAGTGCTCTGTCAGAGTACCTACACCCTACTCCTGTGCTCATTAGATCGCACACTAACAGACCAGGCACATGTCCTTCAGTTGTGACATGTGTGCCCCACATGGAGTCAACCAGAGATACTGAGGCACATATCCATGCTCCTGATCCTCTTAGGTGAAGTAGCCAAGTTGGGAATCAGTATGTGACTCTTAATTCTCAGGTTCTAAACTTGACCTGTGCTCAAAATTCAGTCTTTGTCAAGAACTTCAAACCCCTAAAGAAAGAAATTGAAGAAGATCTCAGAAGATGGAAAGATCTCCCATGCTCATGGATTGGCAGGACTAACATAGTCA
>NW_018394155.1:22717-33624 GCF_900095145.1 Mus pahari
CAAGTAGTGGGAGTGGGTGGGTAGGGGAACAGAGGTGGGGGGAGGGGTATGGGAATCTTTCGGGATAGCATTTGAAATGTAAATAAAGAAAATAAAAAAAAAAAAAATTCAGTCTTTGTGGTCTTTAGCCACTATACCAGACAGGTCATCTTATGTGTAAAATTCTGCAACCTATAGAAATACACATGATAAAGTGAATCCAAAGCAACCTAGACCAGGGCATATTTTGCTACTGAAATGTCACAGTTCACCATTGTCATGATCTTCAAAACCCATAGGAATAACCAAATGAGATAGAGATTGTGAAGTCACACTATTTGTGATGCTCACACTGAGTCCTGGGTTACTCCTTTCCCCTGCTCTAAAGCTATTTGAGAATGGAGACACCCTTTAGTAATATTCATCGTCAGTGTAACTGTGACCTTACAAGCTCTGTAGCTCTGTGAACTGAACACTCTGAGAGAGTGGAAGTATAATAATAAATAGGTAGTTCCCTGTTAAATGATGACTCAGCCTTGTGGAGAGTCTCATGGGGAGCTCCCTTATCAGTCCTCAATGGCCCATGGGTGCCACATCACCATCCTTCCTCCATTTAGCGTGAGTTGGCTGGATGAACCTGGGCAGCTGCTTCACACAATGAATAGAAGTCATGACACGATAAAGAAAACCAGAGGGAGAAATAAATAATATGCTATGTAGCTAGCTTCAGTATGTAATGATATCAGTATGTTGCACTACTCAATAAAATATTGTGTATCAAGGAATGAATACTTGAGTATCATTACATCTCCTGGATGATATATTCATATACCTTGAAAAATGAGTATGCTAAAATTACCATCCTATGTGCCAATCCTAGGTTGGCAAGATGGCTGAACTGGATAACCATGCTTGCTTTCCAACATTCAGGACCTCAGTTTGATTCCAAGAACCCAAATAAAAATTGAAGAAAAGAAACAACTCCCCAAAGTTCTTCTCTGACTCACACACGTTCTATGAAATGTACCACCACACATAAACATCCTATGCACACATATGCATAATAATAATACATTAATTTTTCAAAAAGATTTGATTATTTTATACATGGATACAGGATATATTAACATTGGTCCGTTGTGCTTAAAATACATTTTGTGAGTGCCTAGAAAGTAGTGTCATTTTTCTTGACTTGAAAATGGTCTGAAGAAGTGATTGAAATCTGTAATTTAACATGATTTTTATTACACTGTTTACCCAATTGTTCTAGGTTTTATTTTTCACCAAAGCCAAAAGCAACTTAGGATGGAAAGGGTTCATTTAGCTTACACTTCTAAATAACAATTCATAATGCTGGGAACCCATAGCTGGAGCTCAAACAGGAATCAATAGGCAGATACTAAGGCAGAGACTATGGAAGACCATGCTTACTGGCTTGCTTTTCCACACTAAACAAAGGAGTCTTTAGAAAATGTTGGCTCTATCTAGAGGAACGACCCGCTATAGATAACACCAAGCCCATTATAGAAATCCTTTTTTCAACTTTTCTTTCTCTAAGCCACTTGTGGTACCATAATGTTTGTTACATAATAATAATAATAATAATAATAATAATAATAATAAAAAATATATGGCATAGATTCATTTTTATATATACATGTCCATATGAATGTTCCTGGCGAGCCATTCGTAATTTGTCATAGATAGAGGCCTGCAAACACTGGTTCTTTGATCAGGGCCGGAATCAATGGCAGCATCAGCAGGGCACATCCACATGTTGGCAATGGAGAAGCCATGCCTCCAGCACACTGCAAAATACCTTCCTCCTGCCACCCATCTTTTATTCTAAACTGCTATCAGAGGAGGAATTCTAATAATGCTGGGTGGATCTTCTTGTATTAATTAAAGCAATCAAGACAATTCTTTAGGTGAGGCTTGCTATTCATGTGATTCTAATTTGTGACAAGCAGGCATTAAAATCTACCTTAATACCAAATGTCACATACCATTTTGATATTGCTTTTATTTCCATTGTTTAGGACAGCCATTTTCTTCCAGTATAAATCACAGCCATAGTCCATTATACATATCAAGTTAATAACCCTGACCATGACAAGCACTGTCATGAGCTGAAAGTTCTTTTTGTTCCTGTACAAATGCACAATGAAGCAACGAGGTCTTCAGGAAGGCAGGTAACACGACCATTTGCTGAGGTAAAAAGGCTTTCTTTTTCCTCATGTGGAGAGGATATCATGGAGGCATTTTCTCAACCTAGTCTTCTTCTCTGATGACGCTAACTTGTGTCAAATTGATGCACAAAACCAGAGAAGAGCAAACTTAGGTTTAGGGAAGCTTCTGCCCCTTGTCTCTTTTGTTTAGGTGTCACAGACAGTTTTGAGGGCAGTTGTCACTAAGAATGTGTGTGCATAGGAACGGTCCATTAAATCCTCTATGTTTGGTGATGTGGAGGTCTAAGCATGGTGTGCCAACTGAAGGGAAGGGACTTTACAGTTTACACCCCTCTCATGCAAGCTGAAATAACTTGGAACCTGAGTGTAGTCACTGAGAGAGAAATGAGGTCATGCGGGTGGTGGGGAGGACTGCCACATGTTTCCACTCACCAAAGTCCATTACATTTCTTCTTTAGGAATAATTAGTCTCTTTTGTCGTCAGTGATTTAAAAATACAGTATCTATCCCTGTTTTATTGGTCTGGGAACTTTGTCTCGTGGACATAAAGGTAATAATACAGTGCCCTCAGATTAAAACTATTAGGTACAGAGAGCCTCCATCACTGAAGGTGACAGTATTTGTTGTGCATGAGTTAAAAAAAAAATGGTTAGCTAAACAATGAAAAGAAACAACCATGGTCCAGTGTTCTGAGGCCATGCAAGTCTGATCTGTTTATCCAGCCCTGGCTTTCTATCTGATTCTTCTAGTATCCACCAAACACCGTAGAGCACTTGTGTAGACCTAGTAGTATTCTTTAATGGTCTATATTCACTTACATTTTTAGACTCATTAACCTCATTGTGAGTGCTTCGGAAATTGTAGTGTCAGAGTGTTAAGAATCCAGAACCAAGTAATAGCCCCCATTTCACTGTGTTCACATGACTCCTAAAGAGATTTGTAAGCTGATCACCCTGCTACAGTACCCTCCTGTCAACACTACCTTGTGTACATGAATCAAGAGCTTATCCATGTAAGGACTGACCAGTCCTATGTACAGTAAATAATGATTGGTGCCTGTCATCTTCAAGAATTCTCAATCAGATATGTGCTGTGTTTGAACACAGCTATTATTAGACTTCCTATCTTTTAATGCAGTTTAGCTGACCTAGCTTTTTGTTGTTGTGGTGAATTCACTACAGTTTCTGCAGTCCTGAGAAGACTTAGTTGTGCAAAGACCACTTCCCAGAAAGGACCTGACATAATAGTCTTGTATGCAAAAGAAAAGGCATGCACCATTAACAGCACAGTGGAAATTCAATCATTAGTTTCAGTTATTCATGTTAGTTATAGGTTTATACTGCATCAACTCTGGGAAGAGAATGAGGATGTCTTGCAGTATTTTTAACTTGAAAAGTTCATTCCCCTAATTCGTACGTAGAACTGTAATCCATGTCTATTGTGGTTCTCTCTGGATGGCAAGCATTCTTGTGTGAGGCAGCATGGCTTCACCTACTATAGGCAATAATGTGTGAGTCACTCTCTCCACTGACTGTCTTCCAGATATTGATGGCGTGGAGGACAACACTGAGGACAGCTTAACTAGTGAGAAAAGTAAGCATTCATGTAAGCAGTAGCATTGCTGGTCAGATTCGATGACAGTCTAGGAGTAATTGTGTTGTTTCTGCTGCTGACAAGGCACAGACAGAGAAAGCCAATTCAGGAGACTCTCCAGTTGGCAAAAGATGACAAGACCTTATCATGAAATCATCCTATTTCAGTAGCTTTTATTTTTTGGTGTAGTAACCTGACATAAAGCATTTTAATGCAGGAAGTATTTACTCTGGCTTCCAACTCAAGAGGATAATTCTATATGGTAAGGAAGATATGGACATAACCAGGAACTGTGTTAGCAAACTTCAGTCTTTACAGGGCCAAGTCACCACTCTCCCTCGATTTAATATCAGTTTTCTGGTCTGAACCTGGACAGATGCTTTGCACAGTGAATACAATTGGTGCCACTGTAAAGGAAAACTTTAAGTGTCTGCACCCAATAAGCTATACAACAAAGAGTGAATACTTCAGCACCATTCCATCCTGTGATTCATAGTACTCTCCCTTTTCTAGAACAATGTTACTCTATCAGTATTGATCTTGTCTGTTTGGTCTGGTGAGATAGTTCCATTGGTAAAGGTGCTTGCCTTTTATAACTGGGACCTGATGACCTGAGCTTGACTCCTGGAACCTACATAGAGGTGAAAGGAGAGGGACATTTCCACCAAGTTGTTCTGTGATCCCCAAACATGTGCCATGGCATGTTCTCTAACACAAATTCCATGTACATGCACAAGTATAATGAAAATAATAATAATAAATAATTAAAATTTACATATCAATAATGAATGCAGTATGTTAGTCTTGATCTGTGGATAAAAAAAAATCCAGATTTCAAAAGTTAAATTTCTCCCTTTGAAAATGACCTGAAGAAAAGATATAGATCTGTCCCTTAATCTTAACATTTATTTCAGCTTACCCAATCCAAGATGAATTATTTTATATTACTTTGAGGAAAAATGCTGTTTCCCCTCATTGATTCTTCAGACTTTCCTTTGCTTTTCCTTTTCCATCTGTGGGATAGTATAGGAGAAGCCTAACTTTGTTTCTTAAGTATATCAATCAAGTCTAAGTGCTAGTGCAAACATATAGGTAGCTGCTTTTCTTTAACCCACTAGCTCACAAATTATTGAGACATCGATTATTAGATTTACTTAATAAGCTTTATGGCACAGTAATTGGGAAGTTATTAATCTAATACTCTAAGGTAATCTGGCTACCTCTCAACCAATATGCCCAAGATACTTCCCTTTTGGTATTGATCTGGCACTCTCTGCTCCATGTGTGTTCTCATGGTGTCTTCTGGACTCTCTCCTAGAGAACAATTCTCACTTCCTCTCTCTCCCCCACTCCCCAATCTGAGTAGAAGTCCAGCTCTATTCTCTCCTCCGCTCAGTCACTGGCTGATCAGTTTTTATTGATCAATCTGGGGATAATTGGAGAGCAATGTTTATACAACTATGAGACAGGAGATTCTTAGAATAAGTATTATAATGCCATGTCCAGATTGCAAGAAGACAAAGGGCTGAGATAATCAGCATTTCAATAATACAAGGATAATAATTATACAATACACAATAGCATTATGTATACAGCTAGGTATATATACTCAATCCATATACTATTGTCCATATCAAGCTAAGAACCCTTGGTATATATCAAGAAGTACGATGAGTTCAGGGCCACTTTGTGTCCTCTAGTGAGCAGAACCAAATGAAGGCCTCACAAGAACAAGATGGCAAATCGTCACTAGTTGTGGTAAGATGTCCTCATCCTTTCCTAAGATAGGAAAATTAGTGCCACGAATCCTTTATATACTTACAAATACCGCATTCAAATAATAATTCTGACAACTTAAACAGCAGATATTCCCAGGGAGAGGGGAAATTATGCCAAGACACCCATGACATGACACAGCATGAGAGAAGACTGAATTGTGTCAGATTCCACAGAGAGTGTCAGGAAGCTCTTCTTGTGGCAAACACTTAGTGTTTAAAGTAAAACACCTAGAAGGGCTGACAGGCATATGGTATATGAAATTTTTCTTTTTTTCTGCATTTATTCTCTTGACTTTCCTCCAGGGATTTCTAAGTTTAGGACACTTGGAATGAGTTTCCCTAAATATTGATCTGGTAAATGTTTCTGATGCCTGTTAAGGGACATTGAGGTGGTGGGTTCTTTATTTTATTTTTTTCTCTAATTTTATTAGGTATTTACTTCATTTACATTTCAAATGCTATCTCCAAAGTCCCCTATACCCTCTGGCCCCCCACTCCCCTACCCACACACTCCCACTTCTTGGCCCTGGCATTCCCCTGTACTGGGGCATATAAAATCTTCTGCTACATATGCAGCTAGAGACACAAGCTCTGGAGGTACTGGTTAGTTCATATTGTTGTTCCACCTATAGGGTTGCAAACCCCTTCAGCTCCTTGGGTACTTTCTCTAGCTCCTCTATTAGGGGCCCTGTGTTCCATCTGATAGCTGACTGTGAGCATGAGGTGGTTGGTTCTTTAACTCATGAAGTTAGAGTAGATAATTAGGAGGAAGAACCATAGCTTTGAAGAAATTATTCTCACAATATTAGACTGTCAATTTGCTTGTCTTCCAAGTTTTAATGTAGCTTCTGTACAGGACAGAGACATAGGTTTGAATGATCGTGCTTGATAGGCAAAGGTGAGAAAACACTTGTTTTCATTATATAACAATATAACTATACTCAGGTATTTTGTGACAGCATCAAATAGAACAATACATATTTCTTGTGTATTAGTTCTCCAGTAAAACAAGAGAACCAAAGACCTGTGCAAACATTACTCAGTATGATCTGGGTCTAAGAGTGTTTTCTCTAAATTGCAGGTCCAATGGAGGAAAATGAGGTGCTGTACGTATTCTGGAATGCTTTTCTCAGGACACACTGTAGATAAGAACTGTGCACTTACTCATTGTCTTTGTCTAGTTTCCAGGTGTTTTCAGAGCAACCTGATGGCAAGGATGATTTAGAGTAGAGTTTAAGATCACAACTGCTGTTCTAAGTGACAAATCATAGTCATGAGTCTATAGTTACCTCTTTCCCATTAGTTGCCTTGGAATTTTGTAATAATTAAATTACTTGTGAATCATGACATGACCATGTATGTTCCTCTTAACTTTCCAAACCAATTTCCCGTGTCAGTTTTGTCAAGAAAAGAAATCAGAGTTCACCCATTTGCTAAATTAATTAGGTCTGAGATCAACATAGCCATTTATGGTAGATTAATTTCTTATCAAACCATGCTACAGATGAACCAACCAGGACAAGGAGATAAGTGAACAAGGTGGATTGCTAGGGAGTATGAGAGCTAAATATGTTCCCAGATATGTGGGCTAAAGATCACATTTCAGTTTATAACCTCTGCCTCTCATTCTATAAAGATATATATATATATATATATATATATATATATATATATATATTAGAAATGTCAGCTTTCCAGCAAATATCTGGAACAAGCCTTACTTCCAGAGAACACAAATAGTGCTGTGGCTTTTCCAGGGGTCAAAACTGAAGGTGTCTTCTATGCTTCAGGCTATAGCAGATAGCTCAGGTGTACAGATATAGGGTGTCTTGTTTTGATGTTTTTTGTTTTGTATTTAGTTCAGCTATTGGAATACCAGGCTGTCATATGGGAGGCCTAGAGATAGATACTCAACACTGCAGAATCTCAGGTGTTAACACATAGCTTTTTAATCCTATCATTCCAGAATGAGATTCAGGACGGCCACGAATTTAATGGCATCTTCAATCTCAGGCATTTTCTGAATAGCCCAGGTTGTGATACAGACCCTGCCCAAAAACTGCAATTACTATCTCTGCAACAAAAAGAAAAATCCCACCTCCTTGTAAGTCATAGCCCTCCAACAGCAGGAAACTGTTGGTCAGAATACACGGTGGATGTGTGCCATGACTGGGTTTCACTTCAACATGACTGGTTCTAGAGAGAACTGATGAAACACTTCAGCACAATGGAACCCATTACCGTGAGTCCAAACTCCACACAGTTCCGAGCTCCTGCCCACTAAGAACTCTAGTCAGCCCTGAAGTTATTGATCTGGTCTCAGCCATTATTTTGACCATACATGTTTCAAGTGGATCTAGATTGTGTCCACAAAAGTATTCACACTCAGTGATCATCAGTCTCCATGTTGGACAGTAAGTAATATTATGGGGAGCCCATGCTGTCAAAGGATCCATGCAGTCAGCTTTGGAGAGTCATCATTCCTAAGATGCCCTTTTCCTTAAGGTGTGTCAATATAATGAGGCATTAAGGAAGGAGGGCTTTGGTTAAGGGAATGAGACTATGTGTCTAGCTTGTCAATACTGTATGGACAGAAGATTTTGTAGAGCAGAAACTGGACTCTGAGCAAAGAGGAAGCAAGGTTAGGTGTACACTTTGAGCTACTAAAGCCACTGCCTTCTCTTGGGTGTATTTAGTCGAGGCTACATAGACAGCACTGAGGGCTATTGCTACCAAGGAAGTAATATGAACAGATCTAATCCATTAAATGACCAGAATTCTTGGCTTGTCAGTTTAGATTGAGGGCCTATGCAGGGTTTGTTGATTGAAGGAGGAGTTTCTTTCTTTCTTTCTTTCTTTTTTTTTTATTAGTCATTGGGTGACAAGTAGGTTAAACTAACTTGGAGTCAGAATCATAATGAGGTCCTCCCCTAGTGTGGTTGCCTGATCATTAGAAGTTTATACTGAGAGGCCACACAGAGGGCTAACACCGTGGTGAACAAATGTTACACATTTGAACTCACCTGGTTCCTCCTATCACTTCTTCCAAAGGAAATGGCCATTTTTGAAGGACATTCAAAATCGGGGTTGGAAAAGTGGAACATCTATCCTTGTTTTGGTTTTCTCTCAGATAACTTGGTCCATACTAGTACGATAACTATTACATGGCCCTCAGACAAAAGTAGGAAGTAGAGATGGTCCCTTAACCACACCCTTTCCTTCTGGCCATATATATGCTGTGCACAAACTGTAAAACATCTTGTCATGTGAAGACTAAAAAGAAACTACCTTTGCCTGCTGACCTGGCATCGGGGCGTCATACATACACTGTCTCTGAATTTAACTGTGGACTCTTGTTGATTTTTCTGGCCTTTGGCCTTAGCACTCCATTTTTAGTGGTAGTGATTCTCTTTAGTTCATTTATTCATTCAAGTTCCTTAGGCTTAGTGGGGCTGCTTAGTAAGTTGTAGGGTCATGTAATTTCATGAACAGAGAATTGAGGAATTGCCCAAATTCCACTGTGTTCACATGGCTCTTAACATCATTTGGATGCTGGCCATCCTACACACTCAGTGAAATGCTCTTCTGTCCATCTCATCTCATGTACATGGATTGAGGTCTCATCTACACTGACCATGTTATATAGGCTTTAAGGGTTCACTGATGTTCTTGATCTTCCAGAAGTGACATTGGGACTCAAACAAATGTGCTTGCAAGTCAGTAACAAGATCAAATGTTTAAGCACAGAGCAATGATCAGCCTTCCTTTTATGTGATTCAACTAACCTGTTTTGTTGTGAATGCATTCCAGTTTCTGCTCTATTGAAAAGACTGGGCCTCAGAGAGGCCCAGGATTATGACTACAGTGGCATACCTCAAAGAAAGAGTGTGCTTACAGCTGAAAAGGCCTGTGGCACCAAGGATATTACTGTAAAAATTCAATAATGTTTGAGGTTTTAAATTAATCAATTTACTTTTAATGTGTTTTGTCTGCATGCATGTGGGTGTACCACATGATCTGGAGTACCAGTGGAGGTGAGAGAGGGCATGAAACCTTCTGGAATTGGAGGTACAAATGGTTGTGAACCACCACGCTATTATAGAAACAGTTAATCTCAGTCCAGGGCTTCTACACTGCCTTTGGCCATTCAGCTCATGCATAAAAGTAACACAACATTCTCCACCTGAAATGACTGGAGGCCACCAGGGGCCCTAGACTCTCCATGCCCCAGGACCTTAGGATCTCCTCCTGATCACAGGTGAGTGGAACGCAACATAAGCTCCAAGGAATCGAGGAGGGTCTTGTGCCAGCAGGAACAGGAAGGGAGGAATCCTGCCCGACCAGACACTGGGATCCAATAAGGTCTGGGCAAACCCTGCCATCTTCTGCATAAACCAGACTGAGGGCGTTGAGGGCCCCAGAGGACTCTCTACACCGCAGTACCCCTAGCACACCCAGGACCACATGATCACCAGAGAGCACATGGGCGACAGAAGCAACAGAGCTTTTTGGACAGGGAACTGTAGGGCCTTCATCCTCAGTCAGGAGGCTGAGCTGAGACCCAGACCCCTGGGCACCTTCCTTGCCAGAGGAGAGTCAGCCTACAGGGAGGGCTCTGACACCAGGACTCAGGAAGTGGATCAGAGCTCTAGCTTTCTGGACACCTGCTCTGCAAGAGGAGAGCTTGCCTGCAGAGAGTGCTCTGATCACTGGGACTCAAGTGAGAGTTGGACTCCCAGGAATGCTGAGAGAGGCTAACAAAATCACAGGAGGATCAAGTTCCAGCCAGAGACAGCTTGAACATTAACACCAGAGATTACCGGATGGTGAAAGGCAAATGTAAGAATCTTACTAACAGAAACCAAGAACACTGGGCATCATCAGAACCCAGTATGCCCACCACAGAAAGTACTGGATACCCCCAACAAACCTGAAAAGCAAGACTCAGATTTAAAATCATATCTCATGATGGTAGTAGAAGATTTTAGGAAGGGCATTAATAACTCATTTAAAAAATACAGGAGAACACTGCTAAACAGGTAGAAGCCCTTAAAGAGGAAACACAAAAATCCCTTAAAGAACTACATGCAAACACTGCTAAAAAGATAGAAGACCTTAAAGAGGAAACACAAACATGCTTTAAAGCACAACAGGCAAACACTGCTAAACAGGAAGAAGTCCTTAAAGAAGAAACACAAAAATCCCTTAAAGAATTACAGGAAAACACAACCAAACAGGTGATGGAATTGAACAAAACCATCCAAGATCTAAAAATGGAAGTAGAAACAATGAAGAAAACCCAAAGGGAGACAACTCTGGAGGTAGAAACCCTAGGAAAGAAATCAGGAACCATAGATATGAGTATCAG